>NC_087069.1:22096289-22098534 GCF_963678635.1 Symsagittifera roscoffensis
TTACATTTTTGATAATATTTTTATGTAGGCTTATTTATTATTCTGAATAAGTTTTCATTCATTTATTTGATCAAACAAACCCTTTTAGACGCTCAATTACCATATACAGCTAGAATTACAACCAAAAACCCAACTCTTTTCTTTTTGAAGCATTTGGTTGAATCCATCAAAAGTAATTCACAAGATATCTTACATGAACAACACTTGTAGCAAGTACTTTAAACGTACATTTGTCTAGCTGTGTATAATTGTCTAGAATTAGAGTTTATATAGCTGTTCCTTTAAGTAGTTTTCAAAAACTATTTTTAAAATGCTATGTCTGTGTATTTGTTTTTTTTTAAGTAATTAGTTTGTTGTCTGTGTTTTAAATGGTAATTCGTCTATTATGCTTAACAAAACAACTTGAAACGTATAGCTGCTTGTTGAAAATTAGCTTATGATTAAACTCTGAAACGTTTCTGTAACTGAGTTGTTTAGAAGGATGTAAAGTATAGCACCAAAAATTATGCATTTAAAAACACATGTGTATGTTTGAGTATAAATTTTACTTGAATTTTTGTGTATATGTTCATGTACAGAAATTTATATCATGTAAGTTTATCTGTTTAGAGAAGTTAAAAAAATTAATTTATAACGATAACTCGAATCATTTTTATTTTGATTCCGGATTTGTCAAGAAATCCTAGAAAAAATCACTGAATCAAGTTATATGCGACGGGTGTAATACATACTGCATATATGCTCATCTGAACAAGTTATTCATTTTGTACAAGAGCATCAAGACCGTAAAACGTCTTCTTTGCGAGGCAAAAACTTGAGCCGTTTTTCAAAATAAGCATTTTTTCTAGAAGAAGTAAACTTTGGTTTCTGTGTTAATTCTAATTTTTGAACTATCCATAAACGACTCATAATTTGCAAATTGTGGATAACTTAGTAAAGACTAATTTTGTTCATTGTATTGCTTTTTTTAATCAAGATATGAAAATTTTTGCTGTTTGAAATTTCCAATAATCACAAAAAGTTATGAAACCAGATAAAAAACTGCAACTCAACTGTCACAACGAAGCAGCCCAAAACGCAAAAGAGACTTAAAAGTCTTTCACATAGGCTCCAAGTGTAGCAGAGATTGTTCCACTTTGGTCAATCTTTTCTCTTTGGGTGCAGTTGAAGTTTCTCCTCATCTGTTTTCGGGTGTCTGCTCACTGCATCAAAGACTTACTGAAGGCGAAGTTACAGGAGTCGAAGTATCTGCAAATGAGGTAAAAGGAGGCGGAATTGTTGAATCAATTCCCCAGGCCGACTCTAGCATCTCAATTTCCTGGAGAGATCCAAATCGATTATCTGATGGGGGAACGCACTCCCAAAACCACTTGAACAGCAATTGTCACAGAGAGAAGAGTAAATCCACCCCTTCGATTACCATTAGTTTGGCTGTACCCGCTGAATCAGAAAATAATTTCCGTTAGTAAAAGTACAATTCTTCTCTGATACGTTTTCAAAACCGAATTTTAAATGATTTAGGAATTTAATTGGAACAACTGTATGATCTATACTGATCCGATCATGATTGTTTGGTTTCAATTGTTGTCTTTTGATGACTAGAAAATCTCCGTGACAAGTTTTATATAAAAAATCATGCGTTCATAAGGGAAATCAATCAAAAGTTTTACAAGAACTTTAAAATTCACTAGCATGAAATAACGGAGCAAAAATACTTGAGTTAAACGGGATAAGATAAAAAACTAAGTGAATCAAATGCTTGTTTGCAGGCGCATTGCTTCTGTGTTAAATACCAAGAATTATAAATAAAATAGCCTTTATATCTACTGTTCAGCACAGTTCAGGATCGTTCTTTGTCTAAACTCTGATCCTAATAACTATTGTAGATAAAAGTTTGGCTTTAAACAAATTTGAGCTATGTATATCTGGTCTTCAACGGCTAATCTGTTTTGTAGTTGTTTGTTTCCATGTGTGCAACATAAATTTCTGATTTGATATAGATAACAATTGCAAAAATTCAAAAAAAATGCCAAAGTGAAATCCCTTACATTTCAACCTGATATAGAGTGCTTCTGTGTTAAATAGCAAGAATTATAAATAAAATAGTCTTTATACATATTGTTCAGTACAATCGAGGATCATGCTTTGTCTAAATTTTGATCCTTTTAACTATTGTATATAAAAGTTTAACTTTAAACAAATTTGAGCCATGTATATCTGGTCTTCAGCGGCTAATCTTTTATAT
>NC_087069.1:22098734-22101234 GCF_963678635.1 Symsagittifera roscoffensis
TTGGATAATTTTGAAATCTTTTGAAATGTAACTTTCAAAATGAGCTGCAGAAATCTTAACGTTGACCGTTGTATGGCTAATATAATGATACCCAAAATTATACAGAAATGTTTCAAACGAGAACTCGAATGATTCAGGTTACTGGTCAGACTATCAGAAGACTCCAAAAATTTAGGGAAAAAACGATTACCCATCAGAATTTTTGTTCAATTCATGTTACGCAGATCGTCAAAAAGTGAGTGTTTTTTTTCAAAAATGAGTAGAGTTTAAACCAATTTCAGTGTAACTTTAAATCAAATTATGTGGTATATCTCAATTTTTTCAAATTTCATTGTGTTTTAGTGTGAAGAATACGCAAAAATGTACGAGCCTAAAATTATATCTAAAGAATCAATTCATCTTTTCACTCCCAATTTCTTTCTGATCGACTAGACCAAAATCAAGATTGCCGCAAAGGAGAAAACAAAACTCCCAGCACGGCTTGAAAAAACTGGAAATGTCATCGGCCAGAAAATTGTTTTTAAATAAATCCACTAACAAGTATTTGAGTTCAAACTTCAAAATCCATTTTTATGAGTAGTCATTAGTTTAGAAATTTTGTCAGTTCACCAAAGTATTTATCAACTAATAAATGTTTTTTTGTATTCAAATTTCATATAAACAGATCAACAAAAAATCAAACTAGAGAAAAAAAAAGCAATTAATGTATACTAAATGATTACAATTTTAACGGTTTAGAAATTCAGCAATCATTTTTTCGGTACTACAATTTATTATCTAAGAATAGATTCAAATTTTATAAGCATTTCAGTAGATCTAAAAATACATTTAATTTTTATAAGCATCTCAGTAGATCTATCTAAATATAAAAATCATGTATATATAAAAAAACGGAAAAATTTTTCACAAATTCATCGGTTTTGTGGAAATTCCATCACAAGCTGCTCACAATACAAATAACTAATAAAATTTTTAGTTTGTTAAAAAACTGTGATGTATTATCTAGTTTGATTATAGTACAGATACTCTACATAGTAGATTTTTCGAGATTTTCCTAAGGAGTCTGGAGCCATAGCTAGGTTGAGTAGTAACTACTCTCCTAACTATTGTTATATTACTGAAAATATAAACACATCTAAACACAATAACCAAAACATATTTACTCACACGTATCAGACACAGCGTCGCCTAAGCCCAATTTTTTCTCAGCAAATAACCAAAGCCCGCAACTTTATATCAGGTTGAATTGTAGAAGATTTCAATTTGGAAATTTTTGAATTTGTGTAACGTTATCTATATCAAATCAGAAATTTATGTTGAACAAATGGAATTGAAAACCTATATAAAAGATTAGCCGCTGAAGATCAGATATACATGGCTCAAATTTGTTTAAAGTTAAACTTTTATATACAATAGTTAAAAGGATCAAAATTTAGACAAAGCATGATCCTCGATTGTACTGAACAATATGTATAAAGACTATTTTATTTATAATTCTTGCTATTTAACACAGAAGCTTTCTATATCAGGTTGAAATGTAAGGGATTTCACTTTGGCATTTTTTTTGAATTTTTGCAATTGTTATCTATATCAAATCAGAAATTTATGTTGCACACATAGAAACAAACAACTACAAAACAGATTAGCCGTTGAAGACCAGATATACATAGCTCAAATTTGTTTAAAGCCAAACTTTTATCTACAATAGTTATTAGGATCAGAGTTTAGGACAAAGAACGATCCTGAACTGTGCTGAACAGTAGATATAAAGGCTTTTTTATTTATAATTCTTGGTATTTAACACAGAAGCAATGCGCCTGCAAACAAGCATTTGATTCACTTAGTTTTTTATCTTATCCCGTTTAACTCAAGTATTTTTGCTCCGTTATTTCATGCTAGTGAATTTTAAAGTTCTTGTAAAACGTTGATTGATTTCCCTTATGAACACATGATTTTTTATATAAAACTTGTCACGGAGATTTTCTAGTCATCAAAAGACAACATTTGAAACCAAACAATCATGATTGAATCAGTATAGATCATACAGTTGTTCCAATTAAATTCCTAAATCATTTAAAATTTGGTTTGAAAACGTATCAGAGAAGAATTGTACTTTTACTAACGGAAATTATTTTCTGATTCAGCGGGTACAGCCAAACTAATGGTAATCGAAGGGGTGGATTTACTCTTCTCTCTGTGACAATTGCTGTTCAAGTGGTTTTGTGAGTGCGTTCCCCCATCAGATAATCGATTTGGATCTCTCCAGGAAATTGAGATGCTAGAGTCGGCCTGGGGAATTGAGTCAACAATTCCGCCTCCTTTTACCTCATTTGCAGATACTTCGACTCCTGTAACTTCGCCTTCAGAAAGTCTTTGATGCATTGAGCAGACACCCGAAAACAGATGAGGAGAAACTTCAACTGCACCCAAAGAGAAAAAATTGACCAAAGTGGAACAATCTCTGCTACACTTGGAGCCTATGTGAAAGACTTTTAAGTCT
>NC_087069.1:22108734-22184983 GCF_963678635.1 Symsagittifera roscoffensis
TACATAGGGATCATTGATTAAACATAGAGATCATTGGTTATACGTGATATGAAAATATTTGGTTAAGCTATGAAAATTAAACATTGGGTAAATGATTATAAATATTTTACATAGGGATCATTAGGTATAAAAATTTTACATAAGGATCATTAGGTATAACTTTTTTACATAGGGATCATTAGGTATAAATATTTTACATAGGGATCATTAGGCATAAATTTTTTACATAGGGATCATTATGTATAAATTTTTTACATAGGGATCATTAGGTATAAAAATTTTACATAGGGATCATTAGGTATAAATTTTTTACATAGGGATCATTAGGTATAAAAACTTTACATAGGGATCATTAGGTATAAAAATTTTACATAGAGATCATTAGGTATAATTTTTTTACATAGGGATCATTAGGTATAAATATTTTACATAGGGATCATTAGGTATAATTATTTTACATAGGGATCATTAGGTATAAAAATTTTACATAGGGATCATTAGGTATAATTTTTTTTACATAGGGATCATTAGATATAAATAAATTACATAGGGATCATTAGGTATAAATTTCTTACATAGGGATCATTAGGTATAAATTTTTTACATAGGGATCATTAGGTATAAATTTTTTACATAGGGATCATTAGGTATAAAAATTTTACATAGGGATCATTAAGTAAAGAAATTTGAAAAAAAAATTTGAAAAAAAAAACTGAAAAAAAGTTTGAAAAAAAATATGAAAAAAAAAATTGAAAAAAAAATTTGAAAAAAAAATTTGAAAAAAAATTTTTTTTTGGAAATTTTTGGATGAAAAAAATTTTTGGAAAAATTTTTACATAGGGATCATTAGCTATAAATATTTTACATAGGGATCATTAGGTATAAATATTTTACATAGGGATCATTAGGTATAATTTTTTTACATAGGGATCATTAGATATAAATAAATTACATAGGGATCATTAGGTATAAATTTCTTACATAGGGATCATTAGGTATAAATTTTTTACATAGGGATCATTAGGTATAAATTTTTTACATAGGGATCATTAGGTATAAAAATTTTACATAGGGATCATTAAGTAAAGAAATTTGAACAAAAAATTTGAAAAAAAAACTGAAAAAAAGTTTGAAAAAAAATATGAAAAAAAAATTGAAAAAAAAATTTGAAAAAAAAATTTGAAAAAAAAATTTTTTTTTGGAAATTTTTGGATGAAAAAAATTTTTGGAAAAATTTTTACATAGGGATCATTAGCTATAAATATTTTACATAGGGATCATTAGGTATAAATATTTTACATAGGGATCATTAGGTATAAAAATTTACATAGGGATCATTAAGTAAAGAAATTTGAAAAAAAATATGAAAAAAAAATTGAAAAAAAAATTTGAAAAAAAAAATTTGAAAAAAAATTTTTTTTTGGAAATTTTTGGATGAAAAAAATTTTTGGAAAAATTTTTACATAGGGATCATTAGCTATAAATATTTTACATAGGGATCATTAGGTATAAATATTTTACATAGGGATCATTAGCTATAAATATTTTACATAGGGATCATTAGCTATAAATATTTTACATAGGGATCATTAGGTATAAATATTTTACATAGGGATCATTAGGTATAAAAATTTTACATAAGGATCATTAGGTATAACTTTTTTACATAGGGATCATTAGGTATAAATATTTTACATAGGGATCATTAGGCATAAATTTTTTACATAGGGATCATTAGGTATAAATATTTACATAGGGATCATTAGGTATAATCTATACCCAATGATCCCTGTAGGGATCACCCCCCCGCCCGATCCCAGTGTCGTATATCTATACTACTATTGACTACCTCACTCCTATTGGGAGCCCGATTTGTCTAAAAATGAACGAATAAGTCTGGCTTTAAATATTATTTTCATTTTAAAAAGAGTAGCAAACGCGATTGAACAAACGTGATCATTTTGAACCAAAAACGTGAGGCAAAACAAAAATGACAGTTTTTCTATAGGCGATGCATTACGAGGCCAAACTGTGTTTTTTGTAAATTATGAGCGGCATCAACAACAAGCAAAGCAAGCGCACTTTGATCTTCTTTTATTCTTTCTTTCTTTTGAACGTTGTGGCAGACATAAAACTTGTTTAAAAACGTGTCTTGGGAGCCAGGAACAATTAGACGTAACTTTGTGCTCATCCAGTGCCAATCCTGGCCATTAAATGTGATGAATAGCCTGTTTTCAATAGACTAATGGAGGTAGAGAGATACTAGATGAAAATCTCCGGCTGACTCAACCTTAATAAATTCATTATTTTTTAATAAAAAAACGCACGATTGTTTGAAACATATATTTGTCTTGGTTACAGAATTTGAATATTTTTAGGATGAAGTTGTTTTTAAATTTACGGGCTTCCGTCGTAAAAATTCAACAATTTTCATTTTCTTTTTTTTCCGCTAGTTCTTTTTCAGAGACTTTTTCATTGTTTATATGTTGTTTGAAGGTTTGGGGGGTCCTGAAAGAACCCCATGTTTTAAGATCGGGAAATGAGCATCCGGTCTTCCAGCTATGTAGTAACATTGGGTATAGAGTCTTCAAGGTATTAGGATTGGGAATACCAATGAAAAGGTTTCATGCTTTGAGTGATGTTAAGAGAATGGCTACAAAAATGTTTTTTTTTTTGGATTTTGCGAGGAAATGTCAAGTTTTTTCGCAAAAGTCCTGCTCTTATTTGTTTTTACTCTTTTCTAATTGTTAAAGGTCACCGGTTTATTACGTGTAGATTGTGAAAGGAAGTTCTTTTTTTTATTTTTTCTTACATGGTGTTTCATTGGCAAGATTTTTGATCAAAATTTGAGATTTTTTGTCAAAAAAATTGAATTTTTTCTTTTAAAAACCAAAACACGATAAAATTGGTTATAATTTGATATATTAATGATTTATTAGATGATCTTATTTTTTGGAACGTGCTCTATTTACCAGAAATCATGCCGAAACCTGCTGAAACTTTGAAAAAATGAGTTCTAATTGAGAAAAAAAGTTAAATTACCGAAAATCTATATAAATAACTGCATCATATACTAATTTCACTTCTATGTTTTACACTTACAAATAAAAAACTAAACATTTGCATAAAATTAGGTCCTGCTCGAATTAGTTTATCTAACTTTGGTATTCGGTAGTAAAAACATTTCGCAGGTAAACATCTCAACGGCGAGACTCCCATAGAGTGAAAAAATTTTTTTGTTCCTAAGGAATTTACTCTATAAGTGAACGGATGCATATCAAATGCATCACGAATTTCTTCAAAACTGTATCCATGACAAGCAAGTATTCCTCTTTTACTCAAGCATGACGAGTTGAATTCATTCGATATTTGTGCCCAATGAGGATATAAACCGTTGGCATTGTGAACCATTATTTTAATGAATTAAACTGTATAAATGGAGAAAAGAGAACATAATAGATTGATTACATATGTAAAGTAAATTTGTGGTTCCTCATCTGATTCAACCTCGGATTTTGCCTTATGTTCTGCTTTTCGCCCTTTTGATAGCATCGAACAATCTTCCACTGAAAAGTTGAAGCTCTAAGCTAAGATGGGTAACGCGCAAATCTAAGTAGAGATTACGATCCATTTCAAAATTAAACGCAAAACTACTTTCATTTAGAGAAGTACTGGGAATTTGTCTTGATGTAAGATGACATACTTGATTCCAAAACTGGGACTTTGTCAATTATCTCCAACGAAGAATTTGTGAAAGCTCCGTACCGAAAATGAATACTTAGATGATCTTACTTTTTAAAACAGTGCTTCACTAACCTGAAAGGATGCTGAAACCTGCTGAAACTTCGAAAAATTGAGTTTTTATTTGAGAAAAATAGTTAAATTAGCAAAAAGATATAAAAATCACTGCATTGTATACTAAATTCATTTCTGTATTTTACACTTACAAATAACTACACAATTACATAAAATTACGTTTAAAACTCAGAATATGCACATCATGAACATTGTTCAAGTTTCTCCGGTAGATTTTATAAAGAAAAAATGCTGATTCAATTGCGTTAAAAGCAGACAAAATATCAGTTTTTTGTTGTTCTCTGCGAAACAGTTGCTATTACTTTTTGTTAGAAAGGAATAATTTGTTATCTTTCGACCCACAGAAACAGCACAGAAATGAATTTTGTTCAGTCGAGCAATCATGATCCAATATTCTCCTCTATCAATGCTTTGAGTTGAGTTGATGATTGCAAAAGAGAGTTTTTTAGTTGATGTACTTTATCAGTGGTGTAAGATCCCATATACTTGAACCTGTGCTCAGGAATTATTTCAACAATATTCAAAAGTTAAAAACTATCCACATCTAAAAACAAAGAAATATATAATTTGATAGTGTAATTCAGGTTAAAAAACTAAGATTAATGACTTACACGCATGACTTTACACACAATGAAAAGTCCCAAAAAAGGTACAATAAATTTTTAGGATCCTGAAAACTTGAAAAAATAAACATTTTGAGCAACTGTTCCGAGTTTTTCAATTAGAACGTTTGATTGTCTTTCTCCTAAGATTATCACTTCGGTTACCTGCTCCATGGGAAATTGGAATAATTTTCAAATTAATCTCGAGATTTTTCCCCTAAGTTCTGGATAACACAACTATACAGCTGCACCCTCTAGTGAATTCAACTCAAAAGCAAGAATATAGTGTTTTTGAAAATTTTCTATAAAAAGAGCTGGGAAGTCTTTGTTAAATTGCATTACTTTCATTGTTGTGACACAAGGGCGACAAGGTGAAGTTGTATCTTATGACACAATCGCTCTTCCACCTCGAATACTATTAAGCTCTCTCAATTGAAATTGTTGATAGCTGAAAGAGTTTTCACGAAAAGATACCGCAACAACTGAATTTGTAAATTTGTATTCATTGCAACAGCTATTCTTCTTATTGGGGCCTTATTGAACAATATTTCTTGTATTAATTGGTTGTGACGAGATGGAATGAAATAAGTTCTTGATATAGTTTCCACGTAATTGTATGGAGCAGATTTTTTTCCAGATTACTTGCAAGTATTGATGACTAGGTTCAGCAACTAAAACTCTTCTAGTGTACAGCGAACAATCAACAGTTTTCAGACTAACATTTGGATTATCAGATAGCATGTAAAAATTAGGTCTAGCTCGAATTAGTTTTCTAACTTTGGTATTTGGTAGTAACAACGTTTCGCATTTAAACAACTCAACGGTGAGCCTCCCATAGAGTGAAAAATTACTTTTGTTCCTAAGGAATTTACTCTATCAGTGAACGGATGCATATCAAATACATCATGAAATTGTTCAAAACTGTATGCATGACAATCAAGTATTGATCTTTTACTCAACGCTGACGAGTTGAATCCATCGATATTTGTTCCTAAGGAGGATACAAACCGTTGACATTGCAAACTATTGTATTAATAAAATAAACTTCTTAAATGGAGAAAAGAGAACGTAGTAGATTTATTACATAAGTTAAGTAAGTTTGTGGTTCCTCGTCTGATTCATCCTCGGATTTTGCTGTATGTTCTGCTTTTTAACCCTTTTGATAGCGTCAAACAACCTTCCCCTCAATAGTTGAAGCTCTAATCAAAGATTGGTATCGAGCAAATCCAAGTTGAGATTACAATCCGTTTCAAAGTTAAACTCAATACTACTTTCTTTTAGAGAAGTACTGTGAAACTTGTCTTGAGTGTAAGATGACATAATTGTTTCCATAACTGGGACTTTATCAATTATCTCAAATGAAGCTCCGTAACGAAAATGACTACTCTGGTTGAAATCCATGTTGTTTTGTCAAACATGTCTTTATGAGAGCGACTGTTTTTCGATTTATTTTTCGAGAAACAGATCTTTTAGTTCTACGCTTGAATCCCTTTTTCCCAACAGCCAATTGTTTTCAAACTGTGTTTGTTCACCCATATTTTGCAATTGTTTTGAGTTTTTTGCGTTCACTAACAACTTCGTCAATCTCCGGAGCAGCGATTTCAATCAAATCTGCTCCAATTATATTTTCGGCTGGTCTTTTTATTTTTTTAATAAAGGGAATCGCAGTTCTCCCAAGTCTTCTTCAAAAGCAACGGTTTCAAAACTTCTTCCATGTTGTCTTACATGTCCTCGAAAAATAAGGAAATCAGCTGAATTTTGAGCAAACAATTTTAAACCAACATTGAATGTTCGAAATCTTGCGGAATAAGTGAACAACTCGGGTAATTCCTACGGACAAAAAAGAATTTTTCCCCTTTACTACGTCTTAGTTCTATCTTGATACTGTGGTTATTTTTGACATTTTTTAACTGAAAAATTACGAAGGACTGATAATTCACGTGCTGTCCTGTAGAAACTATATCTTCACTTGTTACTTTGGAGATGGATGGAATACAACGCAATAGGGGAGTTATTGTTATATTCTATAATCTCTCTTATAATGTCGTAAAAAACTCGGATAGTTTGGACTTTTTGCTTTTATTATAACCCCCGTTTGATTTTGCTCTAAACCACAACCAAAAATATGGCTCAAGTCACAACTTTGAATAACAAACACTGATTGATTCTCAGGTAAAAGAACGGCAATCTTTTGTGTAATTTTAATTACTGATAAC
Source organism: Symsagittifera roscoffensis (assembly GCF_963678635.1). Classification (NCBI taxonomy): domain Eukaryota; kingdom Metazoa; phylum Xenacoelomorpha; order Acoela; family Convolutidae; genus Symsagittifera; species Symsagittifera roscoffensis. The sequence continues at coordinate 22,115,369 of NC_087069.1, forward strand.
TAGATTCCGTTATATTCAAATGCTTGAGCACCTAGACGTTCTCGAATTTTGTTGTTCACGGCTACAACTAGATCAACAAAACTTGGATACAATCCTGGTTAACTGTGCATCGGTTTAATCCCTCGTTTCTCCTCTGAAATTTGTCTGCCATCTACTAATGTACATTTTTGGTACAGAGAAGGGTATGATATTTCTGAAACAGCAACCTCCCGTTCTCCTTTCATATGTATTTGTTCGAGTGGAAAATTGGTTAAAGAACAAAGACATCCCTTTCGATAACAATAAAGAGGATCGTTAGAAAACAATGCAATAGTAACAAAATCCATCACAACCGATCAATAGAAAATTAGTTTAAAATTGTTTTCCCTTCAGTCTGAACGTTTTCTCAGCTCTTTTTTATAAAATTTTCCCAGAACTTCTTTTTCATCGAGATCTTCGATGATGTATGTAGAAGACTTTTCTGTAGATATTGCCGAACTTTCAAATTTTTTTTGTAAATTGTGGTTTGTATCTATTTCGAAAAGGAAAATCAGTCTTTGAAGTTCACATACTATCTCCAACTTTGAGTTAGTTTCCTAACCCAGTTTATTGGTTTTAATGTTTAGAATTGAGAGGAAGTAAGTATTCTTGACATCTCAATGTGATTTCCCAATAGATCTATTGACGCGACATTTCCTTGTAGACACACAATGAGGTAAATTGTGAACGAATTTTTCCTATGATCTTCTATGCAGCGGTAAATTATTTGTTTTAATGATTGATTGGTTTTTTCTGCAAAAGCTGCTTTCGTTTCACTCATTGGTGAGTAAACTTCAATGTGTTTCTTATTGCAATATTTTTGAAAGTTCCCCTATTTTCTGTTCCTTTATCAACCCAAATTTCAGGATTGTTTTTTGTTCGAAAAAAAATTCTTTTGAAAGCTTGCAAAGTATCTGTGGCATAATTTGTTTTTTATTATTTGATTTCTGACAAATCGCGAAAAATATCAACGGCAACCAATAAATATTTGACTATTTTGTTTTGAATCGCTATTTTGTCCACAAAAGCCAACTTCAAACACAAAATTTTTTTGATATGCTTTGAATAAGCTTGAATTCTTCGTAAACGTCTGATTGGAGGACAAAATTTTGTATAGGATGTCTTGGTTTGTAAATATTGTTCTTTTTTCTACTTTGACAAATCGCTTACTTTACTAAAGTTTGGCACAGTACTAGATGCAGCTCTACAACAAGAATACAATCTGTTCAGACTTATCTTTTCAGTTTTTGAAAGGGATCCAAATTCCTCTGTCTTTCTCTTTGGTAATCTTGTTGATAACAAGTTGACAAGTTTAGGCGGAATTTGAGTTGCTTTCAAAGAGGTAAAGTGAAAATCTGGATGGTCGTTATTTTTTCGCTTTAGTGCACACACATGGTCTACAATAGATTTTTTGTGTCGCGATTAACTAACGTAACGTTGTCTGACTGGCTGTTTTCCATTCTAGGAGAAATCAAACTTAATCAATAAGACGCTTAGTGTTACTCGTTTTCAAACTCGCTTTACAGCACTGTAAAAAGAATCAAAATCTTCCGGCACACTCTCCTATTTTTCTTGTTTTTGCTCCGAATTTGTTTTTTTTTCGAAAGCGTACTTTTTAATTGATCAACTGAGCCAGAGATTAGAACAAACTGATCCAAATGATGTCAATTGTTTGTTGTCAAAAAGAGTGAGAGGAAAAATTAATTGTAAACTTTTGGCGAGCCTAAAATAGTTCTCATTTTATGCAGTGATGGGATGTGTTCTGATATTTTGCTTCAATTTTTACTACGTATATTTTCGGAAATCCTGTAGCTCGCCTCGTACCAAGTTTAATAGACATTCGCTGAGGAACTGAAAGAAACTTTTTGGCCAATCGAGGATGAATGGTTTTTGAAGTTTTCGGGGAAATTTTTGAGTTATTGGGAGTAGAGTGACGTATTGTATGCTCATCGTTCGAAAAATTTGTTTCTTTTCCTACTGGTAAATTTTTTTTGATGGAACTGAACCGCTGTTTGTGCAATATCTTAGCGAACTAACTGTTTTTGGAGTTAAGTCAATGAGTAATTGACCTTAACGAATATATGCTGCATCTTGATACCACTCTTTCATTTTGGTCCTAGAGCTAAATGTTGACTTAATGTATTGGTTTGTAAAACATCTCTCGGTGACTTGAACAAGGCTGTTTGTGTATTTTGTCACTCAACAGCTCTTCACAATTTGCTTTGATGAAACACGTTATGCTTAACATATATTGTATTCACTTCCCTGTGTCTTCCAGCAGTGGCAATTTTTACAAACTGCTTAGAATTTGAAGTTTCTTTACAAGAGTCATCAAACTTTGTTGGGTGTTTTGTTCTATTATTGGAAAGGTTTTCAATCATTTCAAAGTCAACTTTTTTGATAATTTTGAAGTTTTTTCTTTGCATTTGTCCATAAAGAGGTTGATAATGTTGATAAAAATAACAAATGTTCTCAAATTATGGTTGGATTGTACCTTTTTTTAACCAATCATTTATATGATACAATTTTCCAGATCCACTCAAACCAACTAACGAAATAGAAACACGTTCTTTGGTAGAGCTTTTGTTATGCAGAGCTTTGGAGAAGGTAAAATATAACCGACCGTGTTTGATAAAATTGCTACCCAAACTGTTGTTTCTTCACATTTAGTTGTTAACAATATTCGAAAGATTGCACATGCTAGTATTAAAATTATGACACAAAATTGGCGCAGAAAAACTAAAAAAGTTCTATTATATGTGTGTCCAAAAACTTCCATGATTTTTGTTCACGCTTCTCTCCATCAAAAACGGAATTTCTTAAGTTTATTTGCTTGTCACATTCATCAACCATCTCATTATTCGAACAAAAAAATTGACAATGAATAATATTTATTTTTCAAAAACACAAAGTAAGAGAAAATGATTTAAATGATGAACAATTTTTTTTTACAAAAACCGATTCCATGTTCCCTATGCATTTGCTTTTCTTTCTGCACAGGAAAAAGTTTTGGCATGACAAAATGGGTAGTTGCTCTACCTCCAATCATATTCTTTAACTTTCAAAATCAAAGTCTGAATTTTTGGGCATGTGTAATCACCCAAGTTTTTTTCCACCTGTGCTTCCAAGTTTTCTGACAAAAATTTATATTTTTCATTTTTCATAACCTTCTGCAGAAAAACTGATTATGGAGCTTTTAATTTTTTAAACCTTTTTTCAAGCTCAGTGTATTTTTCATAAACAATGCTCCAATTGATTCCCTGAAGATGCTTCGTACACCAAGCAGATTGAGATGATGCTTTGAAATTTTTGGTAGGAAGAACGGAATATCCCACGGTTTGACCCTTTTTAGAAACTCCTAACTCTTCCACTATGTTGTACTTGAAACACCCATTATCAAAAACAACCAAGCTCATTTTGCTAACCGGTTTTTGTGGAGTCTTTTGGTTAAAATGACTAATAATCGAACAATGCATATACTGTTTTCAAAGAGGTAAAGTGAAAATCTGGAAGGTCGTTATTTTTTCGCTTTAGTGCACACACATGGTCTACAATAGATTTTTTGTGTCGCGATTAACTAACGTAACGTTGTCTGACTGGCTGTTTTCCATTCTAGGAGAAATCAAACTTAATCAATAAGACGCTTAGTGTTACTCGTTTTCAAACTCGCTTTACAGCACTGTAAAAAGAATCAAAATCTTCCGGCACACTCTCCTATTTTTCTTGCTTTTGCTCCGAATATGTTTTTTTTTTCGAAAGCGTACTTTTTAATTGATCAACTGAGCCAGAGATTAGAACAAACTGATCCAAATGAAGTCAATTGTTTGTTGTCAAAAAGAGTGAGAGGAAAAATTAATTGTAAACTTTTGGCGAGCCTAAAATAGTTCTCATTTTATGCAGTGATGGGATGTGTTCTGATATTTTGCTTCAATTTTTACTACGTATATTTTCGGAAATCCTGTAGTTCGCCTCGTACCAAGTTTAATAGACATTCGCTGAGGAACTGAAAGAAACTTTTTGGCCAATCGAGGATGAATGGTTTTTGAAGTTTTCGGGGAAATTTTTGAGTTATTGGGAGTAGAGTGACGTATTGTATGCTCATCGTTCGAAAAATTTGTTTCTTTTCCTACTGGTAAATTTTTTTTTGATGGAACTGAACCGCTGTTTGTGCAATATCTTAGCGAACTAACTGTTTTTGGAGTTAAGTCAATGAGTAATTGACCTTAACGAATATATGCTGCATCTTGATACCACTCTTTCATTTTGGTCCTAGAGCTAAATGTTGACTTAATGTATTGATTTGTAAAACATCTCTCGGTGACTTGAACAAGGCTGTTTGTGTATTTTGTCACTCAACAGCTCTTCACAATTTGCTTTGATGAAACACGTTATGCTTAACATATATTGTATTCACTTCCCTGTGTCTTCCAGCAGTGGCAATTTTTACAAACTGCTTAGAATTTGAAATTTCTCTACAAGAGTCATCAAACTTTGTTGGGTGTTTTGTTCTATTATTGGAAAGGTTTTCAATCATTTCAAAGTCAACTTTTTTGATAATTTTGAAGTTTTTTCTTTGCATTTGTCCATAAAGAGGTTGATAATGTTGATAAAAATAACAAATGTTGTCAAATTATGGTTGGATTGTACCTTTTTTTAACCAATCATTTATATGATACAATTTTCCAGATCCACTCAAACCAACTAACGAAATAGAAACACGTTCTTTGGTAGAGCTTTTGTTATGCAGAGCTTTGGAGAAGGTAAAATATAACCGACCGTGTTTGATAAAATTGCTACCCAAACTGTTGTTTCTTCACATTTAGTGGATAACAATATTCGAAAGATTGCACATGCTAGTATTAAAATTATGACACAAAATTGGCGCAGAAAAACTAAAAAAGTTCTATTATATGTGTGTCCAAAAACTTCCATGATTTTTGTTCACGCTTCTCTCCATCAAAAACGGAATTTCTTAAGTTTATTTGCTTGTCACATTCATCAACCATCTCATTATTCGAACAAAAAAATTGACAATGAATAATATTTATTTTTCAAAAACACAAAGTAAGAGAAAATGATTTAAATGATGAACAATTTTTTTTTACAAAAACCGATTCCATGTTCCCTATGCAAATGCTTTTCTTTCTGCACAGGAAAAAGTTTTGGCATGACAAAATGGGTAGTTGCTCTACCTCCAATCATATTCTTTAACTTTCAAAATCAAAGTCTGAATTTTTGGGCATGTGTAATCACCCAAGTTTTTTTCCACCTGTGCTTCCAAGTTTTCTGACAAAAATTTATATTTTTCATTTTTCATAACCTTCTGCAGAAAAACTGATTATGGAGCTTTTAATTTTTTAAACCTTTTTTCAAGCTCAGTGTATTTTTCATAAACAATGCTCCAATTGATTCCCTGAAGATGCTTCGTACACCAAGCAGATTGAGATGATGCTTTGAAATTTTTGGTAGGAAGAACGGAATATCCCACGGTTTGACCCTTTTTAGAAACTCCTAACTCTTCCACTATGTTGTACTTGAAACACCCATTATCAAAAACAACCAAGCTCATTTTGCTAACCGGTTTTTGTGGAGTCTTTTGGTTAAAATGACTAACAATCGAACAATGCATATACTGTTGAAACAAACATTATAACAAAATAAACAGAAAAGCACTCCAGTCACGTGACCAAGCAAACGAGAACTAGGAAATCTAGGTAAAATGTAACAATGACGAGGACCCTTATGCTTAGTAGAATTCATAGATCCAGCTGCATCACTTAGAAATGTATGGAATCTGAAGTTTTTTGTTTTTGCAAAAAAAAAATCAGTCCATACAGGAATTTTCGTAACCAATTAGTCCCCTAAAAGGAAATTTTTGGTCATTTTTTTCAAATTTACGTTTGGTTTCAACACAAAACATGTAAAAAGAAAGTAATTTTTTCTTTCTGTATTTGATGAAAACTCATGCTTAATCAAACCGAAAATTCTGATAATTTCATTTTGTTTCTGAACCGATATTTTTTACAGAGCTTTCGTCAAAAATGAATAAATTTTTTTTGAATGGTTCTACATAAGACAAAACCGAGGGGATAAAATCAACCAGTTTATCAAACTCACTCTTTTTTCAACTGAAAATTTGATTGTTTTTCCGAATGTTTTTTTACCTACGATATCTAAAAAATTTTTTTTTATAGTATCTGAACGATAACTTAGAAGAATCTTACTTCCTACATTATGGAGAGTCCATTCAGATTGAGAACTTTGTGACTCTGTATTCAAATCTTGCATTTTTGGTGAATTTTGAGGTTCCAAAGTTGTTAGCGAAAATTTCTAGGACTTTTATTGTAAGATGATTTGAAAAAGTCGCAATTTATTCTGAAGCTTTAAAACAAGATTTCTGGAAAAACCAGTGTTTCAACTCACACTGCTCAGCTCAAAGAAAAAATAAAAAATGATTCAAGAAGATGAGTTTTTTTAAAATTTATGACTATAATAGTATCACTCAACAAAACTATTGAACACTGCAGTTCTCACCAAACGAAATGTCCCCTAAGGCTTGGGTGAGTTCTTTGAATTTGTTCAAAGTTTAGTTGACACAGGCAAGTTGCTTCAAGACTTCGTTCTCGTTTGCAGTGAAGATTCGAGTTTGAATGTAGGATGGCAAATTCGATATAGTTGGGAAGGATATTTTTTTTTGAGTACAAATTTGATTTGAAACTCAGAGCCAACTGATCAGTAGTAGATATTTCAAAATTCAAATTAATGATGCTTAGAATTATATAGAAAATAGGAAATGTATATGATTCACTATACTTTCCAAATAAGGTATTATTAACTTATCTGGAAAAGTGAGAAAGGGATTAACCAAATATGGACATTGTGTAGGTGCAACAACTACTATATAAGCACTTCAAGGTATTTTAAAAATCATTTTCATCAAATATTCTGTGATGGCATCTGCTATGTGTCAAGCATATCCCAATTTATATTCGGATTACAAGGCAAAATCTATTTTATTATATGTCTCGGAAAATGTTCAAGAAAAAATTAATGTTCACTCAAGACTAATGTGTTTTTAATCATTCATCAATCTGCCCAGTTGAAATTGCAAGTTCAACTTATTATTAATAGGATCATCGCTCAATCAAATTTTGCAAAGATTAGTTAAGTATCATTTCATATACCAAATTGTTGACTGCATTTATACTTTGTGCAACTGCAAATTTTTTCCAATACTATTTCATCAAGAGGTTAAGTAAAAAATTAATTGAATCGAGCATTCGAACACATCTTAAAATGTATAATACCGGAAAAACTACCGAGTGTTGCAAAGAAACGGATGCTGCGAAAAAAGTTCAAACGACACTATCTCAGCTCTATACAGAAGCTTGCAACTATCCAGACTCTTAGATCAGCTTCTTTGGAAATTATTCGAATAGTTCAAAAGTCGAAACTGATTGTTTCATTGATGGTTATGGGAGCGTGTCATTTTTTCATTAAAAAATTTAATTAAATTTTAAAAAATATTGTGAAAATTATTATATTCTAAATTTTAAAAAATTTCAACGAATAAACTTTTAATTTTAATTGTGTATAAAAATTACTCAGAACTTTCTCGCAAGATGCAAACTTTGATTTAATTTTTCAACTTGTTTGCAAAAATTTTATAATTTTTTACAACACAAAAATTGTTTTTGTTTTTTTTAAACAAGAGTCAGGAAAATTTGGTGTAAGATTCAAATTTTTTCGTGGTTTTTTAGATGACAAATGCAGAAATTTAACTTCTTTTTTCCTATGTGAATGCGAATAGCGCAAATTTTTACTGTAAAAACTTTATTAAATTATTGCTAAGCAATTTTTCATTATTGATGACTTTTAGTGCTATTCCCTATCCTAATATCATAATACAATCTGTTTCTGATGTTTTTTACAACATTCATGCAATGAATGAAAATTTTTAATCAAAATTGGAACAAAGAAATTCCTAATTTTAGATTTTTCAACAGTGTTAGAAAGTCTTGTAATAAATTTCTCGAATATGCGAAAAAAACTGAAGACAATTTTCTTAAAATGCGATTTTTTTTTCGGTTTTTTAAACATTTTTGCTACAGTTTCTCAGAAAAATTTTGCACGATGCGAAGATTATTGTTTAGTTTTTAACACGTGTGCAAAGATTGTAATGATTTTCTTATCATGTGTAAAAAATGTTTAAAATTATTTTAGTTTTTGTGCCATCTTTGCAATTAAAATTTGAAAAAAAATTTCAAAAGAAAAAAGTAGTTTGTTTTTTAATACGTGTGTAAAATTTTAAACAATTTTTTCTAGATTCTCTTACCTTATCTCTTTGTTCCTATCTCTTAAAAATAAAACTACTAGATGCAAAAACAAAACAACTTACAAAACACAAGACAACAACCGAACTAATCAAAGAGCTGTCGAGCAGCTGAGTTCTCAAAATTTTGTAAGTTCTTAAGGAACGCAAAAATCATCTTGGCTTAATCGTCGGTGGTTGACTTGGTGGTTCGCTGACTGTAGTTCTTGGCTCATAGAACCCCTCTTCGACTTCGATGGTAATTGGGTTCTCCACAGATCCCTCTTCCCGAGGAAAGAGGAAATCGTGGACTAGTTGAGACATAAAGCTAGGGTCAGGAGTGTCGGGGTAATTCATTCCCACATGCTCAGCTATTTCCTCCATCATTTGCATTTCTCAAAGTTGGTTCTCTGTCATGGTTACTTGCGTTATATGATGTTATTTTGAAATCCTTGGGCATCACTTCCACCAGGTGTCAGACTTGAATTGGGTTGTCCATTCGTGCCAGAAAAAATCCACAGACTGTTTCTCGTCCTTGGTTTTGTACTAGATCAGGAGAAAATTCTACTGAGAACAAAAAGTTACTGTTTTGCACTGAGAAGATCAATTTTAGCAATCAGTTGAGTAAAGAATACAGAGTAAAAAGTATGATTGATTTGAAGTTGACAGGGGGGTAGTTGACGGTAGTCAAGTGGAAATTGAAGTATTTAGAGCTGGGGGAGGAGGTAGTTGACGATAATTAGTTTGAAAAATGAATGATTTTTTCTTAAGGGTGAGGGGTACCTTCAACTCAAATGTTTGGGTTCAACCAATCAGAATAGATTTTCCGTTTACACTCGATAGTCGTATCCGATCAGAATTTAGCTTCTTTATAGGGATTTTTTGATAAAAAATTGTATCCAATCCAAAAATTCAAGGTCCAAAAATCCATTTAAGGCGTTTTTGAAAAATTCTTGTTTCAACTCACAAAAATTGTTCATTGATCTTAGATTGTCGTATCCAATTATAACAGTTTCATTTTGTGAACAGTTAAGCTTTCCAAATCAGTAAAAAACACAGTATCATTCGCAAATGGAAAAACCAGAAGTTGTTTGCTGTAAAAATAACAAATAATACCGAAATAAGTAACAGAACAAAGAAAATTAGATCAAGTTGCATTTCCACAGGTTCCGTTTTTCAATCAAATTCAATGAATTTTTTCATGTAATCAAAGAGAAATTGCTGATTTTTGATTAAATAGTTCATTGATTTTGATATAGATTTGAGAAAATAGCCTGAAATTGGTGATTTTTTCTTCAACTTGAAATCTTCATCTGAACCTGATCGTTCAGTAATTGGAAAACCTTTGGAGAAAGGAGGATTAAAGAACTTTGCTTGGCAATATTCACAAACTTGGTATCGGGTAAGGAATAAATAGAGTATTCGAGTTATTATTGTACATCGTTTTTTGAATTTCAATTTTTCCAAAATAAATTTAAAAAGTTTTCTAGTCAGGTGTAACTCAGCAGTAAAATTTTAGCTTTGACACTCAAAACTCGGTTCAAAACTAAACTCTTTGATTCAGTAAGTTTCCCAAAATTATTTTATGTAGTCGGAGAACTTGAGTTTCAACATCATAAACGTCCAAACATTTATGAAAAAAAATTTACTTGTATTTCATCAATAAGGAAATCACACGGAATTTTTTTTTCTGGTAGAGTATCTCGAGGACGTTCATTAAAATTTTAATTAAAAATTTTTCAAATAATGATTTTTTCTTATCCAAAATTATGATTAGAAACTGCAGAGTTCTGATTGGTTGAAAACTTCTCTGGAATGATGCTAATACCAGAAAAGAAAAATTGCGTGAATAGTGACGTCACTTCTTTTTAAAGTTGATGTAATTACCAAAGAAGGGAAGTTTCATGGATAGTAACGTCACTTCTATTGAAAAAATGGCGTCATTGCCAAAACGGAAGTTTGGGTGGGTGGTGTTGTCACTTCTTTTTATAGAATGACGTCATGACCATAAAAGGAGAATTGCGTAGCTAATGACGTCAATGTACCAAAAATACGCTGATTTCATTTAGGTTAAATCCTTCATTTTGTTTGCCAATCAGAACTAGTCAACAGAGTTTTACTGCAATTTTTACACTTCAATACTTCGCGAAAAGAAAAAGTAAGATTTTTATTTAAATTGTATTCAAAGTTTTTAATTTTGGAACAATTCTAAAGTCTCAACTTTTTTAGTTAATGCCTGTCCTTAACTGAAACTAGAAAAGGAAGTGTGAAGATTGTGAAATTATGTACAATCGTTCAAACGCTTCTCGACTCGATTCGGCCGCAATTATCAATTTTGCCCTGGGATTTGTTCTTCGAAATTTTGAGACTGCTGTCTACGCCCATGAAAATAAAATTTTATTTGAAAATTTTTGTTTGCTCTGTATTAATGCAGACTTGATAACAATTCAAGGGAAATTTGAAAAATTTGATTCTGTATAGCAATGTAAACAGGAACGTCAAAACACAAAATGGAAGTTCAAATTCATTAAAAACGTGACAATTTTTACTGCTTTGCTGCAAAACTTTCCAATGGGATGTCGGGACTCTGCCATACCTGAACTTTTAATGCGACATACCGAAGTGAACTGTATTTTATCTAACAGAGACGAGGAACCATATAAAAGTCATTTGTGTTTTTTCCGCGCATTGGCAATATACATAAACAGACACTATGCTCTCGACTCTCACACTTCTAGATACTTTACAGAATCTGTCTCCAAGTCAGGCCATGATCCTAATAACTTTCGTGGATTTTCCTTTGAAGACTTACCTGTTGTCGAGGAAATTGTGCAAAGAAACATCTTTTTCACGATTTTGATATGCAAGAAGGAGAATATGCAGAGAACAAGCTCGAAGAAACATTGAAAGATTTGATAAAACAGTCAAATTACTGAGATAAGTTAATCATATCGTTCATACAAATGTTATAGATAGCTTCTCCAAGTGCTTCCGGTGTCCTATTTGGGACACTTTTTTTAAATCCGAAAGTTTTAACAAACATCTTCTGAGATGCAAGGATTGAGTGAGCCATATTTACTCAAAGAATACCTATGAGCTTTGCAAAACCTTGTTTGAAAAGCTAGAAGGAATCATCAGTCTTCCAGTTTCTGGAAAACACAAGCTTTTCAATAATCTAGCAGTTTTCGATTTTGAATCAAACTGTGTTCCTGCATCTTTTTGTACAACAAGGATCCTAATAATTGATTATGTCAGCAACCTCGAACTGTTGGCTGAAAAGGTAAGCTGGAGATGAGAACAAAACTTCAAGATTTTGAAATAGCTGTCAAGGAACGAATGAAAAAGTTCTTTGATTAACTAAAGGAGCGAGGTAAAAAGCTTTCAAATAACAAAATTGAGTACGAAGACGAATGCATTGAAGGTTTAAAAGAAGCAGATATGTCAACACAATTCTTGTGATTTCGGAAAACTCAACTCATAATTTACCTATTTTTGCATTTATAAACGGTTGAAATGATTTGAGTTTGATCAGACCCTACTTAATTCCTTATTTGATTCGCGATAAAGAACAAGAAACCTGAGTCATCACAAAAGCAAATGACTTTATACAATTCCGGTTTAAAGATCTACAATTTCTCGACATAATGAAGTTTCTAGGTGGGGCAATTACTCTAGACTCTTTTCTCAAAGCCTATAAAGCTCGCGAAACAAAACGATTCTTTCCCTATGAGTGGTTTGATGACCCTGACAAGCTTGATTCTCCCAAATTGCCGCCGTATGAAGCCTTTTTAAAAATAAACTTAGAAATAACAATCCTCTAGACGTTGAGACCCTGATTACGAGAAGCTGAGAAAAACGACCATCAAGTTTTGAAAAGGCTTCAAGTCAAGACTATTCCTCCATCTGGCTTGGATAACTACAATAAATTACGAAAAACTTGGAAGAAAATTGGGATGACTGTTTTCAAAGACTTTTTGCTGTGGTACAAAAAAAGGATGTAGTTACAACCCTGAAGGCAGTGCAAAAAATGATTCTTTTTTATGAAAACAAGGAAATTGATATGTTAAAACTTGGATGTACACTTCCAAATCTATCAAACATGTTTTTGCATAGTTCTACAAATTACAAGAATTGTTCATTTTGCGAAGGTGATAAAGATTTCTGGGAAAAAAACGAGAAGACATGACCGGTGAGCCTTCCATTGTAATCACTGGAAAAGCTGAAATTGATAGAACATTCATTAGAAATTCATCAAATTTGTTTAAATTGATCGTTGGAATTGATGCAAGTCAGCTCTACTCCTTCTCAATGTGCCTAGATATGGCAACAGGACTGTACACGAGATGGGAGTTTGACACCGATTCGCAAAAATTCAAAGCTAAACTTAATCGAACTCACAATTTTGGGAATATGGTCATGTCTTTTTACCAGGAAAGAATTCCAGAATGTTCAATTGAGAACTTTTTTACATCTGAAAAACAGAACAAAAATTGACTGTTTTAATGTGGACGGTTTTTGTGATCACTGCAAGACAGTGTTCGAGTCAATGAGATGTTACTACAACTTCTGTTCTTGTCAAGAATCTCATCCTTCCTTAGCAGATCGGGATATTGATCGAGGTAGTAAGAAAAGAGAGATGGGTGATATGAGGGGGGAATACATGAAAGAGAAAAGATATAAACTTGAAGAAAAGTGGGAGTGTGAGTGGTGTGAAAGTTCGAAACCAATGACAAGATCAAAATTCTTGTCAGAACCCATTTTCCTTACAGAAGACTTCTTTCTACATCTCTTTTTTATGCCCGTTATTCCAGATGAACTGAAATCAAAATTTTGCAACAATCTCAATTTTCAAAAATACTGAGGTTGGAAGAAACGCTATTAGAGACTACATGGATAATAACGCAATCGAGAACGAAATGTTGAAATGTCCTCAGAGAGTGCTGTTATTTCAAGCTAGATAGTTTCAAGCTAGAAAATCGAACAGTTATAACTCTTCTCTTCACCTTTTATATTGAACTTGGATTGCAGTGCACTGAATTTTACCGTTTTGTTCAAAAATCTCCACGGAAACGCTTTAATAGTTTTGTTCAGTCAGTGGTTGATGCTAGAAGAGAATGAAATGAAAACCCTTTGTCAGGAGTTGTTGCAAAAACTATGAAGCTCATAGGCAATTCCTCCGACGGAAAACAGATCATGTTTAGAGCCAGGCAAAAAGTAACGAAGTCTCTGAACGATAGAAAAATTCATAGAGCGATCAATGAATCGTTAAAAGAATTTATCAAAAGATTGAATACAGTTGAAAAAGACTCCCATGAGGTTGGATTTTTCATACTGCAGTATGCGAAACTGAGAATGTTTGAACTCTACTATAACTTCTTCGACAAGTTCTGTGATGTAACTAAACTTGAAGAGTTGGATATGGATACAGACTCATTTTATTTGCACTTGCTAAAGAAAACTTATGTGACTGCATCCAACCAGAAAAAAAAGAGATATTGATTGCAGAGATTCTTTCAAGGCAGAAGCAAACATTAAATTTTTTCTTTAAACGTGTAGCTGCATCCATTAAAAAAACATGATAAACGGGAGCTGAGACTTTTCAAAGAGGAGTTTAGATGTACAGAAATGCTTTGTGAAGCAAGACAAATTGCTGCTATGACAACAAGCCAGAAAAAGTCAAATTCAGTAGAAAAGGTTTGATTAAACAAGTTCTGAAAGAATCTGGAGAAGGACCAATGTCAGAGTACAGGAGAATGATCGCTGAAGCCATCAAACTAACATCTACATAATGAGAATTCAGAACCATAACCATATGGTGGCCACATATGTGCAAACATAGAAAGGAGTTAGTTATTTTTATCCAAGCAGACAATTTCAAGATGACAGAACTCAAACGAAACCATTGAACTCATAAAAGTTGATGCAATGTAAAAAATTTGTAACAAGTGATGCATTGTTTTAAAATTTCATACAATGCGGTGTTTTGTTGGTGTTTGATTATAAAAGTGCGGTAAACTTCAAATACGATGCAGTGATTTTTTTACTTTCATTGTAACTTGAAGTTTTTTCTCAAAAGTATGACTTTTTTTTAAAGATTCAGTAGACTTCAACAAAATTTCAGGTAGCTAGAACACTCAATTATCTAATAAAATGTTTTATAGGTCAAATTATATCAAATCTTATTGTGTTTTGAAGTTTTCTATACACCATTGACATACCATATACCAAAAAACTAATTGAAAGACCTTCATTCCATACTATACACGTAATTAACAGTAACGTGATCTTTAACAATTAGATAGCGCTTGAAGAGTTTTTTGCAAGAAACCTAGACAACTCCTCACAAAATTCAAAAAATGTTTTTTTTTACCATTCTTTTACCATCACACAAACTATGAAACCCTACCATTGGTATTCCATAATCTAATACTTTGCAGACTCTATACCTAATGATAACACATAGATGAAAGACCGGATGCTCTATTCCCTAATTTAAAAGGGAAACCAGGACCCCCTCCGCCCACTTTGGCTCAAACGTCTACTACTGTTTGAAACATAATTTTTGTTAAAATTTCCGTTTTTTTCCAGTTTCTCTGTGGTTTTTGTTTGTTCTAATTTAACTACAAGTTCTCTAAAATCAATATCTGTTTCGTGATTTCATGGAGGCTGCGATTTGTTCTCGCGGTTAAGTTTTTTGTAATTGCGTTATTAAGTTTAAAATTGAAATTTCTGTCAAATTTGTGTTATTTTTTTCCGTGTAATTTATTTGTAAATATTTCGTACCATCGTTTCTATTTGCACAGCTAATTGGTTGATTGTTTCCTTTTGTAAACAGGTGATTCAAAAACCTAACACTCTTTTGCGTTGTTTAAAATTTTCAGAAGAAAAATCAAAAGTTTCTAAACTAATTTTGTGAGTCGTTTCCGAACGAAATTGAATTTTTTTCGCTAGAAATGAGAACCATTTTTGAGCTGCTCCGTCGTGTGTCCTTTGTATCAAATCTGTACGTCCATGAATCCAATTTTTGTGTAGAGGATTTTTTATAAGTTCACAGCCTATGTTTTAGGTTTCTGTAACGTCACCAAACTAGTCTTCAACAGAGTATTCAGGGTCTTTTTTTATTAGAATCAAAAGGGGATTTTTAATGTACTTCTTGATTCGCACATCAAAAATGGATTCATTGTCGTTTGTAGTGCGTCCGCTTTGTTTATTATTTGAGTAGAATTTGTGAGCTACTGATTTCGCGTTGTTGTGAAAAAAAAGGTATTGGTATTTCATTTTTCATTGTTTCAGGTTGGTACCATTGCGTAGCAAAATGTTTCTGTATTAGTTTGATTTGGTTTGAAGATGTGGGTAATAGTTTTACTGGGTTTTTACTTCATTGTTCAGTTTTTTAAAATTCTGCGTGAAGTTCGAAAACATTTTTATTGTTTCTCGTTATTTTTTTAATCATGTATGAATTCATCTGTTGCTTGTTGGAATAATCGGAAAGAAACTTGTTCTTCTGAAAAACAGTTTGTTTTTTTTGTCCATAAATTTACGTCGTTGGCAAAGTTGATGACATCAATTTTGGCCTTCTCGGATGTGGCTTTTATCGTAAAAGCAGAATGATTATGAGTTTGTTTTTTCAATATGTTCTAGGTAATAGTTTTGTCTAGGGATCTTAAAAATTTGAGCTTTATCTGCTGAGAGATTATTTTGAAAAATTTTGCATAATATTCATAGTTTCGAAAATTGATTTCCTGCTTTATAAACTCTATTAAAGGTATTTTTTTTTGATATAGGTCTGTAGGTTTTATAGTTCATAAATTAATGTTACCAAAGGGCGTTAATTACCCGCTGATTGTCTTTTTAATTGCTGTAGTGGCATATTTTTAAATTGTGACGTTGGGTTTAAACTGGTTTGTTGTGTTCTGTTTTGAAAAAAAACATGTTACAAAATAATGTTGTTGTATCTTTTGTTACTTTTCAGAAAAAAAATGCAAAAATTTTAAGTATTTGGAAAAAAATGCGAACAAACTTACAAAAATCTCATAAATATGGATATTGAATTGTTGCTTGTGATCTGATTGAAAAAATAGTTTTACGTACAAAGTTTGAAATTGAGCTCAAAATGAATAATAATTGGCATCATGTTGAGACAATAATACAAAAATTTGAAAAAAAAATACGGATTTTTCCACACTTTTCTTTCAAAATTTTGACATAGGATAAAGGTTTCCTTAATTTCAGCTAAAGAGAACCTTCATCTTCTGAAAAGATTTTGGAATTTTTTTTGTACATAGGTTAATTTTATTGAAGTTGTGGGTGACTCTTATTTTGGTCTGATTGGTTGTTGTTTTTATCGTGAAAGCTGAATGATTATGAGTTTATAATTTTAATCTGTTATTGGTAATAGGTTTGTCAAGGAATTGTGAATTTTTTGTTTGAGTTTTATCAGATGAACTTTGGAAAACGATTTACTTCTTGATATTTTGTATTAAAGGTACGTTTTTTGGATATAGGTCTGAATGTTCAAAATTCCATAGGTTAATTGTTAACCAAAGGGGTTGGTTACCTGCTGATTGTATTTTCGACTGGTGCAATAATTTATTTTTAGTTTGTGACGATGAGTCTAAACTGGTGTTAAATGTTCTGTTTTGAAAAGTCATATGTTATAAATTTTTTGTGTGGTAATTGTTGTTACTTGGATGATTCTTAAATAATTTTCATGAAATGAAATTGTTTGATTTGCTGACCTTGAAATTGAATTACAATTCAGGGTTCCATATATAATCTCATTGTTTTGCTGAAATTGTTTAGCAGATCTATAAGATCTGAAGTATATTCAAATATTTCGAGTGTGTAACATGCTAAGTTAATTTTGAGATCATGTTTTGTTAAAGCAGATATCTCATTGATGTTACATTTTTTTTCAGATTGTTTGTAAAAGTTTTTAAATTAAAATGTTTCTTTTTTCACATTTACATGTCGTGTTGGTTGTGGTGCTGATGCAATTAAACATTTTTTTGATTCTGAAGTAGAGGCTTAAATATAACTTAATGCAAAAACATCAAATTTGAAGATTGAGTTGGCTCTTTGTGAAAATTTATATTGTGTTTTTTTAAAATGTTTTTTTTTTCTGAAAAAAATCAAAAAACTTATTTCTTCATCATAGATTCTGTGATGGCTTACCTTAGTTTGGATTTGGAGGTGAAATTTGGATTGTAATTTTTCCATAGTTTGAGCTTATAATGCTTAGATTGGACTCAAAAATCTGTCTTTCAAATTTTTACTCCTGGAAATAATTTTGGGATAGACTAGAGCCTATGCAAAGTAAATTGGTTATCAGAAAAGGACAAGCTTTTACTTGTCCTTGTGATGATTTCTCATCTAGAGATATGACAAATGGGAGCATAGAGTCATTCTCAATTTTTTTTGTCGTATTCTTGAGGCGTTACTCTCAAACGAAGGGCGTTCTGTGTATTTAATTGATCTTAATCTTTTCTAAAAGGGGATCAATCTGCTATCGATGGTTGGGTACAGAAACTCCACCCAGAGGGTTCTGTTATTGTTAGTCAACGAGTAGATTGTTAGATACTGTTTTAGAACTTACTAATTTTAAGTTTTGTTCTTACAACCGGCCTGAAACAAGGGGTAGGGTTCAATTGATGGATGAGTAACCGAAGTTCTTCACTGTTTAGCCTAACTTGATTAGTGAGTTTCAAAAAAACAATGTCAGTTAGTTCTGGGTAGTTTGAAGAGTAAAAAATGAATCAAAACCATGAATCACTGCAGATTTAGGATTTTTAGATAGGCGAATCTTAATTGAAGTTTTTTTCAGTACTAATAGTTATTTTACCGTTATTGAAGTTTTAAACGAATTTCTATGGCTTCATTTTTTTGGTATTTTCGACTCAATTTGATGCGGTTTTTGTAGTTTGTTAAATTTTTGTTTTCGCTTTGCAATGCAAATTTGATTTTCGTCGCTTTATGATAGAGATTTGTCTTTATTAGACCTCTTGAGACGTAGAAATGAGCTATTTTTCTTTCTCTCCATTTGTTTATCTTTTGATAAAAACTAATTTAGTTGTAGTCCTGCTCGAGATTCATTGGTTGCACCAGGTGAGTTTAGGTCCGAGGTGGCCTTCTCGAAGAGTAATTTTGGAACAATCTATTTTTCGGCTGGGTAGGTTCGTGCAAGTTTTTAGTTTAGTACCAATCCGATCTTTACTGTTGTTTTTCCTAGTCTCACTAGCTCAAGGTATATACTGGTTTACTGCAAATTAGAGGAAAAAAGAAGGCAACCGTTTTCAATCTTAATTAGTTTTTCTCCGAACAATTAGAAGTAAGATTTAATAACCTACAGTAAGATTTATTCACGGTACATGTTTGGTCGAAAACAGTAGTCTCCAAATATACCATTTTCATGAGATCTGCTTTCATACTTCAACTTAATGACTCCCATTTTTACATTTTGCATAAGCTTTGAGCTCGGTTGTAATATTGAAAAAATAACAATTGTCGAAAGCGTATAGAGCAAGCAGTTTTTAAAACCGATCGGGGGCATGAAAGTTTTGCATTTTTGCTGCAAGTTGAATAGCTACCGATGCATTTTCTTGATGCATGTTCATAAATTTTAAAGCTAAAAACAAAAAACATATGTTTCGAAAAGAAATCAGGATGTTGACTCGTTGAAAAAAAAACTAATTTAGTTGAATTACGTGTTCAAAAGTTTTGAAGTGAAACATAAAAGTAATAAAACTTAACTCTTTCTTTCATTGTTTTTTTTTTCAAGATTAACTCTTAAAACTGAAGGTTTAAACAAAAAAATAAAAGTTAATTTACGCTGATAGACTTTATTATAAAATTTTCTCTGCTTCTTTCACAATTTTTCGAAGTTGCAGATTGTAAAAAAACTTTCACATATATTAGATCATGTGGGCAAACAGTACGCGTATGGGTTGTGGGGCCTCACAAATCAATGGTTGTGCAAAAGCTCTTCTGGTATGCTTATACGAACCTCAAGGAAATATTAAAGAACACTCTTTGATGACCGACGAAAATTTTGCTGCACTTCATGCTTCAGGAGACAATGTGCAGACATGCAAGAGGTTAATCGAAACTTTCAAATCAACAAACTGAAGCAAAACTAGTTTTCGAATCAATAAACTGAACAAAAAACAAACTTATTTGGTAAGTTTATTAATGAACATCACAGCCAGTGTTTGATTTTTTTCATAACTAAAAAAACTTTCACCTCCTCAAACTGAGCGTCTTCCTGAAACACTGAAAAGTTTGAAGGAGATTCTGAAGGGGCAAAACTAATTAGTTTCTAAGATAAGCCTATAAAAAATTTAGTATTTTTTGAGTTAATCTCATGGGAATCAAGTAGAACCATTTCATCATGTTTTTCTTTAAATTGCGTCGATTGACCACAAAAAAAACAGCTTTCACAGAACCAAGTCGGTACAATTATTCTAAAGAAACTCAGTAATTCTCAGAAACATCAGCAACCCACACATGCCATTTAGAGGAAAAAATAGTTGTCGGTCTTTTAGTACAGGCTTTTTTTTATTCACTTTGTTGAACATTTAGGAAAAAACAAATCTAAATCGCCATATATGTTTTGGCACTTTTAGATTTCAAAAGTGACATTTTCGAGAAAAGAAAAGTTTGGGAGATTAGTATTGGGCCATGGTCGTTGTCTAAAGAAACTGAAATGACGAAAGCTCCGTTTTCCCTAGAATTGAGTGACACTGTATCTGGTATTTAAAAAAATCATGCATGCTCTTCCGATTTTTTTTTGTTTTTTGATCTTCTCACTTATGTTGCTTGTTGAAGATTTAAATTTGGGCAAAATGAAATTTAAAAAAAATGGTTTTAGGAGCCAGCCGAAAAACAGCGTGGATTACCCTGTGGTTTGGAGGACTGTCGCATCTATAGCTGCGGTGGAATTTGTGATTACTTTTTAATTTGAACAATTTTTAATGAAGATTGATTGGCTCCTCGGGAAACTGGATTTTGTCGTTTTTCTGCTAGAAAAAAGTCAACGAGAACGTTTCGCAAAAAAGGAGCAATGTACCCACATAACAAAGCGCCTGTTTCAGTCAAATTATTACAATTTTTATAGATCTTGATCTGATGTTGAGCAAGAAAAAAATTTTCAAAAGAAGGACGACTCAATTATTACTGTCTACAGAAAACTTAGTTTTGCCGAAGTGTTGTCGACAATTATGTTTAAAAACCAGATTATGCTAAACTGCAGATGAATCGTTTAGTTATGGACGCAATGTGTAGTATTTTGTCATATTTTTTTTCCACCGCTTCCATTGATGTGTTCTTTTGGTGAAAATTGATGAAAATAATCAGTTTGAAAAAAAAACATTTGAATGTTTTTTTCATTTGCTATGCAGTTATTTGGAGTAGTTGCATGGATATTCATGATTTTCCAGTTGATTTCAGTTGATATATATTTTGCTGTTTAAGATCTGGTTTAAAATGAATTTAAAAAATTCAACATCCTTTTCCTCTCACCTTGCTGTGTTAAATGCATTTTCATCTCACTTTGTTGTGTGTATTTAAAATCTTTTTTGTTAACCGAGGAAAATAACCGTAGAAAAAATGTTGGAGAGTGGTATAAAATCAAAAAAAAACATAGGTGTTTTTTTCGAGAAAACAGTTAACACAAAAGTTTCCAAAGAAAATTTTGAAACATTTTTAGATTTCTATAGGATAACATGTTAGATTAGAGTATGAAACATTTTAGATTCTAAGGAAAACTAACTTTTTCGCAGTTTTTCAGGGCTCAGAAGGGAGCTCTTGTTTGGTCTAATTAATTTTTGGTCCAGAAAAAGCAATCGTATTTTAATCTCAAAAATCCAACCGCCAACTAAACCTTCCATAAGTCCACTGTGTTTTTCACTGGTTGATGCCAAAAAGATTTTTTCTTTTTTCTGCATTTCAGTTTCAAGAAGACAATGCAGTTTTTTTGTCTTTCCTTTCTCTGTCTTTCCTTTCTCTGTCTTTCCTTTCTCTGCACAACAATATTACCAGACAGATTCTCTTGAAATAGTTTCAGGTTGTTTTCTACAATTCAACATTTTTTAAATCTTAGAACATGATTTTTTCAGTGTTACATTTTGAAAAGATAATGAAACTTCAGAAGACTGATAAAGGAGCTTGGTTGAAACAATGAAACGGTGTGGATTTAGGGGGGGGGGGGGGATTTGGTGGACGCATCCACCCTATCAAGGATTCGATCCCCTTTGTACTATTTTGAGATATCCATATTTGATGACGGAAATTCAAGAGTTTCTCAAGGCGCCTTAAGCGCCAAAATATATCAATTTTGTGGGGGAAAACGTAATTTTTTGGACAAATTTTCTAAAAAGTGCCTAAAAACACTTTTTGCCTGATTTTTCAAAACTTTGCCTGCGGCGCTGAAACGTTGGCCAAAACGGATACTTTTTACTGCATGGGGAGAGCGCGAAAAATCAGTTTAGTAAACCTAACTTAAACTTTTTGACATTTTTTTGAAAAAACGCCCCCTCCCCTCGAACAAATTCTAGATCCGCCCCTGCAATGAGACACAAAAAGGGTTTCACGCATCGTGTCTGATCGGTGCTAATTTTTTGCTGACAATAGTTAATAATTAAAAGAAAATGTTTGAAGCCCCAGTACAAAACAAGACTATGGCCCACGCATTTTTAGATCTGATGGATATAAAACAAAAACTCTCCTTTGATGATTCCGTTATGTGAAATTATCTTAATTTGCATAAGCAGTAATTTTTGGTAAAGTTTATCCATCATCGTAAGATTTCTCAAAAGAGACTGGAGATGAGTTACTGAAAACAACTGACTCACATTAACAAATATAAAATTTGTATTAACGATAATCCAAAAACTTCGGGCCGTCAAAATACCAAAAAGTAAGACTTTTAGTCTTTCAATAATTGATCTTAAAAAAAGGTTCCTCACGACTACAATTATTTAATTTATACACAGTTTGTCAAATATTCACGCTCAAATTAAATCTCCAACCGATTCCACTCTGTTTTACACTGTTGAAAGTCAAAAATAATTATTATCTTTCTTTTTCCGCACTTCAGATCCCAGAAAATCATGATGTAGTTTTTATTTTTTTTCCAGTATTTTAGAAGTAGTTTCTTAATACAACTTATAGAAAATTTTGGTTTCTGTTTCAGAATTTACGCGGTTTTAACTAAATTAACCTGATTATTAAAGAATTGACTTTACAACTAAACTGACCAACCTTATAAAAAAATCAGAAAAACAAAAGGCTCGTCTCCCCCCCCACCTCACACAACTATCGTTTTGATTGTGTAACGATTGATTTTACAAGGTTACTTATGGAGACTATATGTGTTTGGCACGACCTAATCAGTCCGCATGTCAGTTTTCATAACGATCGGACAATGTCAACAGAAGCTTTTTTAGTTAAAAAAAACTGCAGGTGGGGAAAGAGAAAGAGCCAAACAATAATCCTAACACCAAAACAGGACATAATAGAGGATCATATAGTGCTTTAATGCAGGAAATAGTGGAACGATCCAGAGCTAAATTGCATCAAATAGAATTTTCATGAGGTCAAACGATTTTTGAAAACGCACATCGAATTGTTTACATGCCAGAACTTATTGGCAATGGAAGAAAGATGTAAAGAAGGTGACAATGAGTTGATCAACAAGCTAGGATTCATCATTCGCATATCATATCAGCAACTTCGAGAGCAAAAAACAACAATTAAAACAGCAAAAAGTCACCTAAAACAGAAGAACTCAAAGCTTTTGACGAAAGATGTTGAAAGTCCGTTACCATCAAAAAAACCAAACAACCTGTCATCTGGCCTGGTGGAACCTGATCTAGACTACATTTTATGATTGGATAATTTAGATATTTTACCAATGTAAAGTATTTAATATTAACCAATCATGATCCATCTAACTAACAACCCACTTATTTGTAAGTGCTGAAGTTACTTGTAATTTCAGCACCAGAGAGATTTGAATTTAACTTAGAAATTAGTTGGACTCTCCCGAGCACTTCAGCAACCGCAATAAACCAGTATACCCTAGATCTATTGAGCCTAGCAGAGACTAGTTAAACAACCTGAGACTAGATAGTATAAGAGTAAGATTAGGATCGGTATTAGACTAAGAAGTTGCACGAATCTATCCGGCCGAAAATAAGATAGCGTGACGAGCAGACGGTGTACCCTATCCGAAATTACTCTATGAGTTAACCAACTCGGTCCTAACTCATCTGGTGCGACCATAAGTCTCGAACAAGACCTTAATAGCTTAGAATTAACCAAAATAGATTAGAAATTAGACAAAAACATTTAAAAAAATGTTATACGACAATAATTTAATCGAAATGTCTCTACGACTCAATAGATCAGAGCCAATATTCCGAACCATAACAGAACTACCCGGAATTGGAAGAAGACCTCGAACCAGAGACGACATACGACAAAGTAGAAACTTGCCATATAGCTATATGATAGTTAGGCAAAAACCAGAACAAACTTTTATATTTAGAATACTACTGGCAATGAATTTAGATTTTCATTTGCAAACATAAAACCTTGAAGTTAATCTTCAAAATCATTTCAGGCGCTAAATAAAATTATTAATATACAATAACGATTGATAAAAAGATCTAAGATCGTTTTCCTAAAACTATGCAGTAATATACAAAACATGTTTGAAGAATATTTATTGAAAAATAAAAAATAAAAATTAGTAGCCTGACAATAAATGGTTAGTAATCATAAATCATCCTGTTGTTCCAGCTCCATCATCTAAAACATAACAGCAATCATAAACCCACTAATATCATCAAAACACTAAATCTTTCCTTTACACACATTTAAAATTTTATTAAAACTTAAATTCACTTAATTTTAAAACCAGATCATCAAGGCTTATCCTTGGATCTTAAATCATTTTCTACTTAATTAAATTTCAAATTTGATCATCAAGGCTTATCCTTGGATCAAACAGAACAACTTTGTTCTCCCCCACCCACTTAATTAGTTTCTAACGACCTCAAACGTCGATTCACTACCCAACCCTTTCTAAAGACCCAAGACTAATAGAAATTTTTAAACAAAACTAATCATTCAAATTAGGATAAACAGTGAAGAACTTCGGTTATTCATCCTTCACTTGACCCCCCCTCTTACCAGACCCAGGATAAATCTTAGACTTAGTAAGTTTAAAATAGTATCTAACGAACTACTCGCGTTCTAATTATACCTGAACCTTGTGGATCGATTTACTATTCTCCAACCCTTGAACACAATCACTACCCCTAAGTAAGATTAAGTAAGTTAACACCTTAACTTATACTAGCCACGAGAAAGTAAAAAATCATTCTTCGGAATCGATATACTTTTCTCTCCAACCCTGAACAAACAGACCCAGGTTAAGCTAACAAAAAAATCGTAAGAACTAACAGTTTAAGAAAATAGAAATCATTTAACAACCTTTTGCATCCGTCATCCTAAACCTTATGTCATTTAAAAACCTAGGAAATAAACAAACAATCGTTTTACACAATTGTGAAATAGATAACAAAAAATACGACCTTGTAATCACACCTCATACACAAACAGTTGGATACATTCGAACAAAACGACAAACACTAAAAAGAAAAATAATAACGAAACGAAGACAAATAACACGAAAAAGATTTTCAAAAAATCGAAACGCATTTTCAGAATCAGAAACCAACAGTTTAGACGAACTTTACAAACTAAAAGAATCAATAGATAAAAATTGCCCACTTCACGATCAATTATATTTTTCTGACTCAGAAACAACTTCAAATTCATCAAAAAGAGGAAAAAGAAGAATAAAAAAGCAGTATAAACACAAACCAGTACATTTATACAATTGGAATCAACCAATTAGACACATTGATAATTACATATTAACAGTCATCGAACGAAAAAATGAGCTCAACGCACACCCCAGGTGAAGAAAGTCCAGATGATGATGAAATCTTTCCTTTTATCGTAGATGCAACCACTGATAGAGGACAGCATATATTTTGCAAAAATTTACTATTAAATTTATTTGAACCCGGAATTAGTCCATGTAAAACAGAGTTCCCAGATGTAAAAATCAAAAGACAAATCATAGACCACTTCTTAAAAGATATATGCAACATAACACAACAGTATGGAATCTACTCCATAGAATTCACCTCACCAAACCATAATAATAGAAAATATACAATTCAAACAGACGATCTTGATTTAGAATTTTCAAAAGTTTTTTCAGAATATATAAAAAGCATCCAATATCATAACTCACAAAGAGCAAACTCCATATTCACCAATGAAGTTTTCGCAATAATATATAGTTATATTTCGATATTAGAAAACGAAATCCCTATAACAAATGTCTCACCGACAGAAACATCTAAACATTTAAGAGTACGACATGAAATCACACTACTCTCTAGTTATTTAAACATCATTAAAGAAAATTTCACGAAAGACGACGTTTCACAACATACAAAACACGATCTACAAAAAATTTTGGCATGGTTTATAATAGATTATTTCACACACAATATTGATTTAATTGCACAAGCAAGAAAAAATTTTAGACCCCAAAACTCGAACGATGATACAGCTATCACAGAACAATCAGATTATGTTTGGGACCCCGAATGGTCTCATCCCGCATTTATAAGCTTCCCACAATCAATCTCAAGTCAAGCAATAAGTACGATATCTTACATAAGAGATTATGTAAAAGTAATACCATTAACCATTGATGCAACACCATTAAACTATAATACATTTTTGCCCGATACACAAAATAATAGTTTAAACTCTACAGTTATACACAATGAAAACCTCAATGGAACGAGGAATCTTACTCAACAAGATATCCAGACACCATCACACTTCATAAATGAAGAAATTGTACACACAACAACTACACAACAAAGTATTTCACCAATACGCCCAAATTTAACAACACCAAGAAATACAAATCCTTCACAAACACAGGTAACCTTACAATCAACCGTTAAACCTTCGGTTGCCCCTAAATACTCACATATGGATTACCAAACATACAGACCCATGACAATACCATCAAAAACACGCAAAACATTCACTAGAAACAACTTTGCAGACCATAATTATAATTATACACATCCATCAAAAACATATAATCAACCACAAAGAAATTTTAACCAATATACAAGATCTCGAAATTGGGATAACCCAATGACCCAACCTAATTCAATAAATTTCCAAACAAATCCTCCACAGGATCACAGTGAAAATTACCCATTTTTTCAACAAAATAGAAATAAAAAACAGACATCTTATCAAATGGATTATTTATCCTCAGATGATGATTTCTTACAACCAGATATATTTGCACCAAATACTCAAGAATATCGTAGACAAGGAATACAGAGAACACGTACAAATCATAGAAATTTTTCTCCACAACCAATAGATGCACAACATCAACAACCAATTCAACAACAAAATCTAATTAATACACAATCTTTTCAACCAATTCAACAACAAAATCCAATGACTGCACACTCGTATCAAGCATCACAAATGCAAAATGAAATACCACTCCCATATTATCTCCAACAACATGAAATAACAAGAAACCAACTTTCAAATTTTTCTCAAATGCCAAATGCAGCAGAATCATTACAAATGACAATGAATCCATACCTTATGGGTGGATCATCAATAACATCAAACAAACCTTTAATGGTTTTCACAGGAACAGACCCTGAATACTCTGTAGAAGATTATTTAAATGCAGTAACAGCAAACCTGATTTTAAATATTGGACCTGAACCAATTAATACGCCACTACATCAAAACTGGATACATCGACGCACAGCGTTAATACAAACAACCTTAGATGGCGCAGCCCAAAAATGGTTTTCAGTACTACCTCTAGAAATAAAATCAAACTGGAAAAGGTTTACACAGGAATTTTCAAAAATGTTTGACTCCGAAAGAAACAAACAACAACAAAGAGTTTTATGTAATGAAATTCGCAGATTACCAAACGAAACCATCAAGCAAATAGCAGTACGAATCGAAACACTAGTTCGAAAAGCATATTCATTAAATACACATGACTATAAAAACACAAAGATGACAGAAATCTTAATGATGACCTTAACACCACAATTAAGGAAAATAGCAATAAAAAAGAGAGCATCCCATCCTTCTTCAATTCGAGAACCCGATTTAGATTTTCGAAAACTAGTAGACAAATTAGAACAAGCAGAAATCACGATGAAACTAGAAGAAACGGAAAATCTGAAACTACAATACGTTAATAGAATTGAAACGACTCCCACTAATATTAATAATATACAGGAATCAGAGACAGACCTCGTTGAAAAAATCACTGAAATACTCAATATTTACGAAAAGAACCCGAACTTTAAAGGCAAACCATCTTTCAAAAAATGGTGTAATTATTGCCGACGATACGGACATAGTATTTCCGAATGTAGACAAAAACAGCAAGACAATCAAAATAAACCTCAAAAATATAAAGAACCAAATAAATCATTCTATCAATACATGAAAAAAGATCAAAATCTACCGAACAAAACAGTCCACAGCAACAACAGTTCAGGAAAACCACTCCCGAACAATACAAATTATACAAGAAATCAATCACCATATAACTCAAGTTATAGAGGAAGATCGCCAGAACGAAGAAATACACAAAATTCATCACAAAATCACTACAATAGACCAAATAGTCGAAATAACTACTCCAGATCAAATTCAAATACACAACGATTTGTTTCTAGATCTAATTCCCAATCAAGAAATAACTACTACCCAAACAACCAATCACGAAATTCATCATACAATAGGAATAGAAACTACTCCTATAATCGAAATAGAAGTTATTCAAACAACCGAAACCAGAATTACCCGAACAATCAATCAAGGAATAACTCATATAATAGATCGAACTATAACAGACCAAACAATAATTACCAAAACAGATCGCGAAATAATTCACAAAATCGACACTCAAGTTATAATAATCGTTATAGAAATTATTCCCAATCACCACACCGGAATAATAATAACTATAATAATTCTAATAATCGCCACAGAAGTAGTACACCTAAACATCAAAGACAAATCAATCAAGTACAGTCTAATCCAGAAACAACATCAGACCCTCCAGGTATTGATGACACAGTAACTGATACGTTACAACTCAATCAAATAAACTATACATCATCAGATTCAGAAAGTGATACTGAAAACACTCTTTCTATCAATATGATAAAAGTCGAAAATGACTATGAATCTGTCATATATGAACAACCCTTTTCATCACACATATATGAAAATCAATCAGAATTTCTTCAAAATTATTACACTACACCCATAAATTCCACACCAACGACGCAAGAAACAAATGAGATTAACACTACAAATCAAACCAATAAAAATACCAAAACAAAATGCTTGAATACAAACCATATTTATCAAAACATACAAAAAGAACAACCCAAAGAAAAAATTTGGACAATACCATTTCTCTTAGAAAGCCCAAGAAATAAAGAATTTCAACCACCAGACCTTGAAATAGATTTTTTAATTGATTCAGGAGCAGAATCAAACATAATAAACATCCCCACATGGAATGAAATAAAAACCTTACACCCAAAGCTAACACCTCTTGAAACCTCTAGCAAACTAGCAACAGCACAAGGATCAACATTGATAAACTACGGAAAAATCCAATTATTTCTCCTCCCCACCAGAACAATGGAACAAAGCAAAATTTTAAATAAGCCATTTGAACAAATATTCCATATCACTGATATTAAATATAATATCATTGGAATACCATTTATTTCGAAGTATATACCAACAATTAACATACTAAATAGTAAAATATTAATCAAAGATAAATATACAAAAACAAAAGAAACATCCTTAACATTTTTTCAAAGATTAAATAAACAACCACCATTCTTTTCAAAATTCTACCCGATATTTAACCAACAAAGAAAACACTTAAAACCACTATCAGGAAATATCTATAATTTTTCAATCAAACAAGTTCACCAATATGATAAAGAACAAAACAAACAAAAATTTTATATGTCAGAATTTGAATTCAAACCTATTCACAAATTTTTCAAAATCACAATATCATCCATAAAATATTTGAAAAATTCGAATTCAGATATCATTTCCTTACATGTCTATAACAACACACCTTACCAAGTAACATTACCTTTAGGACTTTTAGGATATTGCGAAACCAACGCTACAATATCACCAATACACGAAAAAGCCTATCGCGTAAATAATATACTCCAATTACTAGATATTTGCCAATCTACAATTCTTAATGAAGAATTATCTATAAATAATATAATAAGTAACGAAAACAGAAATACGGATTATTTCACAAAAACTCCATATTTCAAACCTACATTCAACATAAGTAACTACACAGAGGACCAACAAAAATTTTTAACAATGTTTAATTTCCAACATTCACAAATAACACAAGACGAATTCGAAAAGTTAGCCAAACACTTAATTAAATATTCATCAGTCTATGCAACATCAAAATTTGATGTTGGAAAAATCAGTTCATCACTACATCTCCCGTTAAAACCAGACGCAGTTTTCAAAAAACAGAGAGCAAGTAAAGTACCAATTCACTTACATGATAAAGTGAACAGATTACTCGATATTTTAGAACAATACAACATTATATCACCAGTTAATAAAGAAGAACAACCAAAAGGCAACACATTTATCAACCCCGTTATCATTCTAGCTAAAGGAGAATCATTAAAAATCGTTCTCGACGCTAGATACCTCAATTCACTCATAGATGAATCAAAATGTAATTGGCCCATTGAACCAATACAAGTTATTTTAACAAAAATAAACGGCAAATACTTTACAACCGCCGATATGAATAGTGCATACAATCAAATGCCACTAGATGAACAATCACGACGTTTAACACAATTTGTTATCGGAAACCAACAATATGAATTCAACCGCTTATTCTATGGAATATCCATAGGACCAGCAGCATTTTCAGCTTTTATGAGCAAAATTTTTAGACCACTGATACTCAAGAAAAACGCAATCACCTATTTAGACGATGTTTTTATGCAATCACAAACAAAAGACGAAATGTTCAATGTTTTAGAAAAATATCACCAAATACTTCAGAACGAAAATCTGAAGGCCGCCCCCGATAAATCACACTTCTTTTTGACAAGAGTTAAATTCTTAGGACATAATATAGAAAGAAAAACAATCACTCCATTGAAATCACGCATTGACGCTATTCAAAAACTTCAACCACCAACAAATAAAAAGAAAATCCAAGAATTTCTTGGAATGTTAAACTTTTTAAGTAAATATGTTTATAAAATGCAATTATATCTACGACCATTTTATAACATCCTTAGACAACAAAATAATTTTGAATGGAACACAGAACATCAAACACGATTTGAAGAAATAAAGAAACTTTTAACTGAACAAATTTCAAACACAATTCCAGATTCAAATCAACCATTTTATGCAATGTGCGATGCTTCGAACTTTGGCATCGGTGCAGCACTATTACAATCACATAATGGTACAAATAAAATGAACCTCATATCAGCAAATTCTCGATTATTCACTCAAGCAGAGCTACGACTCTCAACTCTAATGAGAGAATGTACAGCCATAATATATACACTGACAGAATATGAATTTCTGATACTTGGATCAAAACATCCAACAGTTCTATTCACAGACCATAAACCAATCATCTTTCTCTTTACACAAAAATCTAACCCAAACCACCGAGTTTACAGATTTCAACTAATTCTAATGAAATTTCCAAACTTACATATAGTTTGGACTGCAGGAAAAAATCTTGCATTACCAGACACCTTAAGTCGAAATACACCACCTGAATTACTTACACGAAAAACAACAGTTGAAATACCCAAAAACATAAAATTCTACCTTGCAGAAAACGAAACATCACCCCGATTGGAATGCAAATATGCAGTAAAAACTGATATTGAACAATCACAAATAAATAGTTTACAACATTTCCCACTTTATTTAGATTGTCAAAATAATCATTATGAAGTTGATCTACTTGGAACATCAACTTTCAAACCAATCCCATATTCTCAATGGATAAAAAATAACACCCAACAAAAACGAACAAAACAATACCTGCCTAAGAAAGACCATTTTCCACTAATTGAAAAAGAAGATTTAACTGATAAAATAAATTTATCAGGACCACAAACAAATGATTCAAAATACACAATAAATCAAGTTTTTGACCTTCACGACCCACTTGATACAATACCCTTATCTAAATTAGAAATCGAAAACATTTTTCTCCCCCCAACAGAAATAATTACAATTTCAACACTGAAACAATATCAAAACCTTGACCCAGTAATTCGACAACTGAAATCATGGCACAAATATAAAACTAAACCTATCAAAGCAGATTCAACCATTCTAGGAAACAAAACACTCCTCCGATACTTTCGCAAATTTAACAACACAACAATTAACGAAAATACAGACCTTTTAGAGTATAACCTGAATGAATCTACAGTTCCATGTCTCCCTTTAAGTATGATTCTTATAGCTTTTAATATTTCACATACACAAAATATTAAAGGACACTCTGGATCAGAAAAAACATATTCAAATTTTATACAAAATTTTTACTTTCCAAATGCACCAATTTGGATAAAAGTACTATGCAATGACTGTATAGTTTGTCAACTAAATAAACCTTACCCAAATCAAAAACAAATAGCACAAAAACA
Source organism: Symsagittifera roscoffensis (assembly GCF_963678635.1). Lineage (NCBI taxonomy): Eukaryota > Metazoa > Xenacoelomorpha > Acoela > Convolutidae > Symsagittifera > Symsagittifera roscoffensis. Next base: position 22,147,574 of record NC_087069.1, read on the forward strand.
AGATTTCAAAGGACAAAGTTTGTACTTTAATCATCGTATCTCATTTGATACTAAAGGACCAATTTCACCCTCATCAGAAGGAAACTCCTACATTATGGTAATTGTTGACGCATTTACACATTATGTAGCACTTAATCCAGTACCACATTGTAACGCTTATTACGCTTACACAACACTCTATGAACACTGGATAGCAAAATTCGGACTACCAGAAATTTTAGTTACAGACAACGGTACAGAATTCATAAATAATGAAATTATCACACTATGTCATTTATATAACATTAAACACAAACCACGTACATCTCATGCACCTTGGACAAACGGCTTAGTCGAAGGTATGAACCGTTCATTACAAGAATATCTTAGATGTATCATCAACGGAAATGATACAAAATATACCGAATGGTCAGCAGATGTAAAATTATTTCCCTTAGCGTATAATTCACAAATTACGACAACTTTAGGAATGTCACCATACGAAATGGTTTTTAACCAAAAGCCACGCAAACCAATAATGTTTACAGCAAATTCTCATAAAAACGCACAAGGTTATTGTCAACCAAATAAAGACTCAATTTGTTATAACCTACCTTTACATACACACGATGAAGATCATTTTCATCACCCACAAATTCTTAAACTAGCCTCCGGTACACACACCGAATGGATTCTAAATAGAGATAAAAAACACAATGAAATTTATCAAAAAATAACAAAAAAGTTATTACAAAGACAAAACATTAATGAACAAATCAATTCACGTTTTACACCAGCCTCCGAATTAAAAATTGGAACATTTGTTTTAATACCTAATTTTAATACTCAAAAAGGAATTTCTAAAAAATTACAACCCCTTCGAAAAGGACCATACCAAATAATTGCAAAACCCACTGATGTCACATAACTGATGTCACATATAAAATTACCGACTCGTTCAACATCGAAACAACCTATTACCTTATTACCCAAAAGAATACGCACTCCGCGAATTAACTCAATTATATTCTTTCACAGGATTAAAAATCATTCAAAATGAACCACATCTGAAAAACACAGAACAAAATGATAACCCCACCGAAAATCAAAACACAGAACCAATCGCCACCAAAATCAATACACAAAACCATAAAGAATCACCAAAACAAAGAAAAAATAGAAAAATGACCGAACAAATAATACCCCAAGAACAAATCGACAAATCAGAAAATAGAAAAACAACAAGACTCCGAAATCAACCACGTAAAAACTATAAAATATTCATCCCCCAATCTAAAATTTTAAAGAAAGTGGAATTTCAAAAGTAATTTTAACATTATACTTCACAATCTTGAAACCTCCGAAACATTTTTCATTTACATTTTTCAAAATAACATGCTGACAAGTACGTAATAATTCTAGTTCAAAATAGACCAATAGGATTCATCCAATCCGTCACTTTCTCTAACTCAAACTAAGACCAATTAGACGAATCATATAGAACTCCAGGCACTTCTATAACTATAACTTTACGACCTCCAGGTCAAAAATAAGCAAACCACTCCAACTTGACAACTAAAATAAATATCACCATAATACCGTACCCCTCCCTTATCTAATAACCCAAAGATCAACAATATTTCCCCAACTCAGACCACGAATACCCCCAAAGCAAATTTGTTAACTTAGCCTAAAGTAACAAAATGAACATTTTAATTAGCCTAAAGTATAAAAATCTCACCATACCCCGGATCATTTGACAAACAAAAATAAAGAAAAAGACGACCTCCCAGTCACCATGAAAATTGCCCCCAACAATTTTTTACAGAACTCAACCCACTTGTCAAAAAACTAATAAATAATCCGACCACACTAGAAAATCGCCTCAAACAGCAAAAAATATTCGACCAAGAGATCATTTCTTAAATGCTCTTCTCTCAATCAGTTACTCAAATACTCATAAATCTTAAACATTTTTTTACAATACTTGAAACCTTTATAATATTTCTTTTTGATATACTTGAATCTTTTCTAATAATCCTAATCATTTTTTGTAACATTTTTTTAATTTTCTACACTATACTCGAACTATTCCTCCAACTTTCCAAAACCCTTGATTACATCCACAGGTACGAGTCATATAACTTGTCTAAATGATACGAACAATTTTCAGTAGAACTGATATTTTTTTATTGTTTGTAATTTTCATAACATTTTTATCATCCCTCATTTTGACAATATGCAAATGTATAAAGAAAGCAATCATCGCATTTGCCCTAGCAACAATTTTTCTAATTAATTTTTTGGAAGAATATTATAATAAACATAAACCTTCCCACTAAAGTAACAATTCAAAAATCCATCAAAAATTGCTACCCAACAGTCACAGAATCAGTCTTCACCGACATCATCCCAAGATAACCCAACACCACCTTCAACTACTCAAAATCCTCAAACATCTACACGAATTTCTTTTCAAGACAATCCATACACTTTTGAAGAACGACATGCTCGTTTATCAGAACCACTAGAACCAGTTCAACGACAAGCACCTCTAAGCGAACCAACATATAACCTATACCCAACACTACCACAAGAACTAAGTAGAATAAGAAATCCTAGTCAAAACCAAAATACAGTCGAAATAAATAGACAAATTATACATCCTCGACGAAACAGAAATTTTCAAACTCCCCGAGTTCATTTTGATATACCTCAATCCCCATCACAAAACACTCCAGAAAACCCCATTGGTATATTACCAGAAACCCCTACGCTTCTTTCACAACGTAGCACCTCAAGCCTACCATCAGATTACTTAGGTTCAACACCAACATCTGAACAAATACGTGAAAATCCCTTTAACCCCCCAAACCAGGCATCACGACTACCATATTGGACAACACATTCATTTACACAAGGTGAATTAAATTTAGTCAATAATCCAATAGATATTTCTACGGATACAACAACATCCTCATCACTACCAGAAACATTATCACTACCATCAACACCATCAATAAGCCAGATTTCACCACCACCTTTTAACTTAAATTTTCCAAATAATCTCGACGCCAGATATCGAGAACAATCATCAATAAATATTCCTTTAAGACTAGATTGGAATACATTTACAGCACCTCCACCATTATTTGGACAACATCAAGAAAGTAACCGCCTTCATAACTGGGCACTTAATAGATTACAATATCGCCAAGATATTCACAACGATATCCGTGATCACAATATTCAAATACTCCAACAAAACAGTTTACAATTAAAGTTTGAAATCACAGTTAAGTTAAATAATATAACCCAACATCCCTACCCATTAAATCCACCTAACATAACAGCTCAATCACTACCACCACCGTTTATAACTACTGAAGTAATATACAAATACGACAGATATACCAAAAACACAATTGGCTACATTACATTTTATAATCCATACTCAGGATTATCATACACATGTATATTCTAATATTATTAATTTCTCTCCAACTCCTTTTTCTAGTAATCTCAAATCAAAACATAAACCCTTCCCCTCGTACAGGACCACAAGATTTATTAGTAACACATTACGATTGTGAAGAAAATGAACAAAAAACACTACATAAATATGCAATAAATCAAGTATCACAATGTGAAACAGAACCACAAGCTATAGAAACCACAGATGTAATAGCAACACTCTATTCAAAAGCCCGAGCAACAACAGTTACAGGTTATAAATTCACAGCAACATTTTCCGAAAAGAAAGTACATTGTTCACAAGTCTCGAACGGAAACAAAAACCGACTTGACCATGAATCATTCTATCAAAGTAATATAGAACGTCTTTTACATCTCAATCCCGACGATTGTAAAAATGAATTACTTAGACTAAACATCACACAAAATAAAAACTCCGCAAGAAAGTTAGTTAATTTTCAAGTTTTTTCAGACTCTGTACATCAATCACAACTTGAAAGACATCAAGGACATATAAAACTAGACGAAAAATACCCGTATAACGGCGCACACGGACGATTAACCTATGACCTACACGATAAACATTGGATACCACACATTGGTATAAATGACCCATCAAACTGCAAAGCAGACACAAAAAATAAAGGATACCAAGAAATAATGTTTTTCGATTGGAAAATACAACTCGAAAAAATACAACTAACACGAGATTTATCAGATAATACAATGATCTATCAAGGAATCCGATTACCTTGTAAAAATGATCAAGGTTATTGCGACCCTACAACGAGAACACAAGCAACAATTGTTTGGTTCCCCGAAGACACATGTACAACATTTCAAGTAGCAAAAATACACGCTCGTATGATAAAATTTCACGAAAAATATTTTATACAATCAATTCCATATGAACAAGTCCATCCATCACGAAAACTAAGTTCTAATTTTAGAAACATAGACAATATAGAAAATAAATTGACACGTTTTCAAATATATCAAGAAACAGAACTTGCATGTAAATACAGGAATCCACTTCACAGAACACAATACTCTGAAATATTAGTTGAATACGAAAAAGGATTCGACATGACCACTGGAAAAGTAAAAATCGACCCATATGCCACAGGTCATCCTCTAAACGAAGGAACATCCTATATACCAGTTAATTTTGAAAAAAGCAACGGACAACCTGGTGGACATCTAAAACCCCATGACACCAGAAGCACACGCTTACAAGAATTATCACTAATGAATACTACATATTTCGGTAATATCCACTATGATATTCATTTAGATATGAAACTAGATTATACAATTAGCCGAATTTTTCAAGAAATGTCACTCTCCGAATTAGAAACACTACACCAACTATGCGAATTAGAACGAACACAAATATTACAATCACTTGCACTAGCAGTATTAAAAATACCCTATGCAGGATACTTATTATCTGGAAATAGATCAAATTTTTTAGACTATGAAGGAAACATCTTATGGTTTTATACTTGTACTAAAAAAGTATCACCACTATACGTTTTTGAAGATAAACGATGTTATAAAAGAATCCCTATCTTTTATAAGAATAAAGTACATTTCGTGGATACACTTTCACGAAGAACCTATTTATGGGATACCGCAGTCCCATGTGGATCAGAAAACAGCCACAATGTAGTACAACTAAACCCTGATGAAAATAAATATTATCTTCTCACTCCATATCCCACATTAATGCAATCACTCAAAAAATTTTCACCAGAAAGCATTCGCGCTATTGCTCGAAACCCAAATATAGACTTACAATCAATAGGAATCTATTCAAAATCAGATATTCAACATCACATTAGAACACAACAATTCCAAGAATTATTAACACAAATGGACACTATACAAAGACAATCAATAGACCAAAATTTACGCAAACTTGCAGAAACCGCAGGATTTGCCGATATCTACACGCAAGACTATAGCGGATATTTTAAAGACATTAAAAATTATATATATCTAAACGGTGAAAAATACCGTCCCCAAGATATATCACCAATTAACATTTTTAGCTTTGTTACACTCAAAAATGAGATCCTCGATTTTCTAGGATGGCCCTATTACATCTTAGAAAAATTGACTATTTTATACGCAATGTTTAACTTTATTGGATTTCTTTTCTCACTTTTAAAAGGAATCTACAACACATGTGCTATACACACACAAGTCAATCGACAAGCAAGTGTAGCACGCATACTCTTTGCAGGATTTTTTGGAATCTTTTCTACATCTATAAACAAAATTCTTTTAGACGCACAAATAAAAGAATATAACACAAAAATAGCAACACGACAAAATACATACGACGAAGAACATAATAATGTAGACATAACGCCAACGGCACCACAATTACCACCCCTACCAAATAACCATCCACTATCCCTAGTCCCACGAAATTTTCGAAATTTAGCCATCACACATAATCCAAATTTTCAACTCACCACATCACAAAGTCCCATCCAACATATAATGACACACCAGTCACAAGACCATAATACTTATGAACAAATTATTGAACAACCCCATACCACCGCTTTTCAGTCTCAAAATAATCATTTTTTTAGCCCACGATGAGCCGCCAACTTGGATCACTACACCGATCAAATTCCCACCCAACCAATCTTACCTCTCCAATCCCAATAATACCACTTTTTGCTTTTCCGCCACCCGATTTTCCATCTAGTAATGTAACATCAGGCATGAATTCCGACACTAATTCACACATCTCAGTTTTATATTCCATCTCACAACTCAATAACCCGAATATTGAAACCCCCGATGAATTTGCCGACTCAGAACCATCCCCATCCAATAATTTTCATAACTCTTCTAATTTTTCTCAACCCCCTTTTCAACCCATATTATCCAATAACCCTGACCCAATCACTCCCACACCCTCTTATGCTTCCCAAGTTACCCCAACCTACTCCTCATACCATTCTGACCAATCGTCTCATTCTCCAGACACCCCCCGAATCTCCCCAGAGCTAGATAATTTTATTACCCTTCAACAACAACCCTACCACCTCCATACCCCAACAATAAACCAAATCTCCTCCACAATAAATTCATCCAACCCCCCTACCCCTACACCCTCTTCAAATTATACTGAATCATTAGCACCATCATCCACATCAACTGAATCTTCACTCAACACTAATAGAGCTTACCGCACTTTTAAAAGAAAGTTCCCCAACCATCCTTTCCCAGCAAAACCAGGAACAGCCCGTGAATACATCAACCACCCCAAGCATACTAACACAAAAGAATTTTTAGCCATCACCTTACCCTCATTCCCACAATACACCTTAAACACCCCCCACGACACTAACGAAACACGCAACTTTGTAGATGAATACGTTTTAATGCCCACTCTCTCTTGGACCTCATATTATCATTTTACTAACCCTCTTTGCTTACCTTTATCTAACACTCACATCGATATAGAGCGAAATACGGACATGCTATATCGACTCACTACACCACTAACCGCTAGACAATTTACTTACGTTGGATATAAAAAATCACTAAAAACACACACTGCACCTAGAGCTAACGAATATACACTCGAATACTATGATCACAACATCATCAGAGCTAACCAAGATCAATTCTTAGACGACGATCGCTTCGCTAATCCACAAATTACCGAGAAATTTTTCATCAAGACACCATATATATTTACACTAAACATCTTCGACCGAAAGTTTGATCACATTATTTCAGAAGCACTAATAGACACACAAGCATACGAAAGTTTCAAAGAACGCTTCCAAATATTTTCACTAACCTTTCATTTCCTTGCACCACACGAAAGAGATTTACACTGCTCACACGATATTATGTTGCGCACTAAACAAACCCACACATATAGTTATTATCACTTCATCCAAAATCACTTTGACCTACACACACCCTCTAGACAACCACACCATCGTTTTCAATTCATTAATTCCAAATACACTTCACCATTTTTCCTAAATTTCACATATTGCATTAAAGATACTAACCTTCATGGTATTCTTCGTAATTATGACCCCATAACCCAAATGTACATCTTCTGTCCCATCACCAAGACCTTCAACGCCGAAGAATCCCGACCCTTCCTTATCCCGCACGAGTTTGTACAACCCATAGAAATCCCAATTTTAGAATTCATCCACAACACTAAATTCAATCACAAATTATATAATCTAATCCAAAACACACCTTATGAGTTTGCAGTTGGCACTGAAGAACTAACCACTATTAAGGCACTTCAATTGCTTTGGCCACTGCTTCAAACTAAAAATATCATCCGCATCTTAGCTAAACTACTAACAACTTCAGAACTAATTCACGACATCTTCCCCCACGGTTTTTTCCCCGACGACTAAACAGGTAAGTATGAATTAAATGAATATAACTAACTAATTGAAATATTAAAAAACTCACCATACTTTATCCATGTTTTCTTTAGATTTTTAGCCTTCATCCGACAATCACCTACAAAAACCACAAAAGACAAATAAAAATCGCAAATTTCATCAAACAGATTTCAAAAATTCTATTAATCTCTTACACTTATAAATTTATAAATTTAATACCAATGCAATAAATTCATTTCTAAAAATTTTCCCCACAAGCAGTAAATCTAATTATAATGAAAATTTGTAACTTAAAATTCCCCCATAACTAGCAGTAAATTTCCAAATTCTATGCAGTAAATTAATAAAATGCAATTGCAGTACTAACCTTTTGATATTTTCATTCATTCGCACAGAAATTCTATCCACACTCGCACAGCTCGCCCACGAAGAATTGTTTAAAATAATGAATTTCAGTTTCAAGTTTTCACACTCAACAACTCTAACATATAATAACATGTTTCAAACTTTCCTTTAACCCGGTTGGAAAGGAATCATATACTAAACAAAACTAACCAACGCAGCTTACTAAATACCACAAATCATAGAATAACAGCATGACTAAGAAAAGGAAACCAACGGTACCCAAACCGGATTAACCCAGTTTAAAACTGGATAATTTATTCTTTTGAAGACTATTATAAAGTCTAAGAAAGAAATAATAAAACACAAAAAAGTCGAAAGACAAACCCATACCACGAACAATTTGCTTTTTGGAAAAAGGACATAACCAACAAGACATAAGAAAAACCACAACAAACCCAACATAAAACGTTGTCACATAACAGGACCCCTCACAAAAACCGCATGAAATCATACTCCCATTCCTGGCCTAACCCACCAGGAAGGACGTCCTGAGCATGCTCTATAGCCGGCCTAACCCACCGCGCTACATCCACGCTTTGTGACCACACCTCTATTTTTAATAAGAGCTACTCAAGTGTGAGTAACTCTTCAAAATAACCGAACTAAAACAAAAAGCTTTTGTGAAAACAACTAACTAAAATCATAATTAAAAAATATTAAACTAATAAATGTTTTATAAAATGTAAATTACATTATGCAATACATAGATCAGAATACAACACCAAGGACGAACATCTAAAGACAAAACGACCCCACTATACTCGAGAGAGAATGACCAACCACAATCGATATGCCACTCACAATCACAACTCAAAGGATTTAGAGTACGACTTGACTTCGCAGAAAAGGACTTCATTGAACTAGACCAATGACCACCTCGATGTTCAAGTATACGTACAGATCCGAGTAACCAGGCATCCCCTCCACGCACAATCTCCACGCCATTCCCAAACTAGATCAGACACAAAAGAAGTTCTCCACGCAGAACAGAAAAACCTGACATAGCCAACCATTCTGAAATCAGATTTGAGTTTGTTGCGAAGACTTAGTCGTTGTCACTAGAAGACACAACGTCTTATGTCTCTAACTCCAGCTTCCTGGAACTTCTTTAACAAAAAGGAAACAGAAGAAATAAGATGTTCGCCAAACACCAACGTCCATCATCCATCCTTCGAATTGCAGAAGAACTATTCTAAAAAACTCTGTAAAACCCGGATGGGTGGAACCTGATCTAAACTACATTTTATGATTGGATAATTTAGATATTTTACCAATGTAAAGTATTTAATATTAACCAATCATGATCCATCTAACTAACAACCCACTTATTTGTAAGTGCTGAAGTTACTTGTAATTTCAGCACCAGAGAGATTTGAATTTAACTTAGAAATTAGTTGGACTCTCCCGAGCACTTCAACAGCCGCAATAAACCAGTATACCCTAGATCTATTGAGCCTAGCAGAGACTAGTTAAACAACCTGAGACTAGATAGTATAAGAGTAAGATTAGGATCGGTATTAGACTAAGAAGTTGCACGAATCTATCCGGCCGAAAATAAGATAGCGTGACGAGCAGACGGTGTACCCTATCCGAAATTACTCTATGAGTTAACCAACCCGAACCTAACTCAAATTGTTCATATGCGCCACTTTACATGCAAGAAAAGTGTGTACACCTGTTCAAGCTGACCTGTTTTTCTTGAAGTAACGAAAATCAATAATCATTTTATACATCACTTTCTATAGTGAACTTCATAAACAAATATGAAGGGGGGACTGGAAAAGAACCTAACTTTTTTATACTAGGCTGTAGGCGCTTTAGTGGGACAGACTTGACACTGATGGCTGCGCAATGTCAGACAGTAACATATGGTAAGTTTTTCATTCACAATTCTCCTTCCGAACAGATTGCGAAATCGATAATCAAGTTTGCTATAACTCACGCATAAAAACAACTGTTTAATAACCTGTATTCTCCTCCACCTCTGCATACGTACCGTATCTTTTTGTACCATTGATGTTAATGCTACATAGCATTAAAAGTGAAAGTATGAAAGTGTAGTATAAAGCCAGTATAGTTGCTTAGCAATACCAGCTATATAGCTCAGCGTATACATAGTGCGTTCCGGGGAGTTCGGCGTGGAAAACAGCCCGATTCTCACCTAAGTCGTTTCATTTGAGAATCCGGCTCTTTTCCAGTTTCCCCCACTTTCAAAATCAATTTTGAAAAGCTTATATAACATTGTCATATTGCAATGAAATTTGGCGTGGTGAACAAATCGACAATTGTGAACAAAGTTGTTCTTCATACTGTACAGCGTAACATCACGCATTTAGCCGTAATAACACATAAAACAAACATAAAACTCGGTATTTTGAAAGGGGGGGGACTGGAAAAGAGACGAGAATCCTATTTGAGCCGAACCTGACAGAACATAAAATGCTAATATTTTAATCGGTTCAAAATTGGTTTGCAATTGAGTTTCTGTTAATTAAACTGCGTGAACTAAGTATGAACTCATTGTGAAAAAAACACACAAATCACACAAATCAGGGCATGAACAAGCCCACTTTTTAACTTGATACGTGTAATGTTGTTGCTAATTCCGTGCAATAAAAATTACTAAAATTCGCCGTTTATTGATTCTCTTGAATTAAACCGATTCTGTTTCCTGTTTTTATTCGAGTTATAAAAAAGGCCAGAATATTTTGATGCCGCGACTCGGGAATTGTTATCCGAAAGCAAAATACATCTGTACATTTTTGTGCGACCTCAAATTGAACGAAACTCATGCCAATAGTTAGATTACGCGAAAACTCAAATTGATGCAACCGACCGAAAAATCAAAAACAGGTCGATTGGCCGAAAGTCAGAAACTGTGAAAAACAACCCAGTTAACAAAATCAAGAACGGTGTCGCTTCCGAGTTTAGCCGAACCGATACGATCGACAACTTTTGCCACAACAGCAAACTACTTTTGTCGAAACAACCAGATCTTGTAGCAGTATCATCCCAAAAACTAACACTAGTCAAAACAAAGCCGACAACCCAGTGCTATGATTTGTAGTTTTTTTTTGTCATTATTAAGATTTGCTATATTTCAAATTTTGCTGTAAAATTACATACGATGTTGTTATTTGCAAACCGATTAAGACCGTGCTAGATACCTAATTCAAGTTCATACCCAGTACCCTAGTACGCCGGGAGAGTCTCGAACCCAAAAATTTTTGTGAAAAAAAAATCCGGAAAATTTTCCAAAAAAAATTTTCGCAAAAAAGTTTTTTTTTCAAAGATTAGAGCAAAATCGGAAAACACCGTTTTTGTCTCGCCCGTTCAACCGTTTAAACCGTCAATCGTGTCGAGCAAGTTTTTTTAGTGAATCCCTACCTCGGTTTCCTCCAGTGGTTGGATAAACTTTAAGAATTTGCTCGGCTCGACCCGTTTTCGGCCTCATACCGCCGCGACCGTTACTACTACCGTTTCGCCATAACGTCGTTGAGTTTAACCGATAAACCGTACGCGTTAACTTAACTAGTACTGAATCGAAGCCTTAGCAAAACCTTACAAACCCTCAGCTAAGGGTTCTTAAAGTTTTTATCGTTCTTTTTTTAAAGTTTTTTTAAATTTATTTCTATGTGAAGACTTTACAACAGCAGACTCCTTGAATTTAATGCCATTAAAACAACCGTATCGCTTATCACTCTCAATGGTGTTCACCATTGCTGCAAGTTCTCTCCATCACTCCGTAAATACATTACCATTAACTCTACAAAAACGCTTCGACGACACTTTTAAAGCAGTTCCAGGTTTAAGCTTTAATTTGAATGCAAATAACCGGCAAAAGAATGTTCAATATCTTTTAAGCAATTCCCCAAAATGAATGATAGAGAAAAACTTTATAATTTGGCACGTTGTTATAAATAAATCATTCATCAAGCATAGATCAAACAACAATAACCAACTTACACCAGAAAGTCTGATTGAAATTTTAAAAGAATATAAAAACAAAATATCAGCCATTATTTACGTACACCGTCAAAATACCCCCAATATTTATGGACGTTTGGTTGAAACAGGAATATTAACCATTAATGTGACCAAACGTTTAATCTCAAAAAGAAAAGCCAGCAACAAAGAACTAATTCGTAAGCTTAAATTAATTCATCCTCCGGCGTTTTTAGAAATAAAAAATTTGAGACTCATTCGACGTTATTTCCCCAATCTCTCCGAACTTATCAATAAAATTAAAAATCGTCGACGAAGTTCAAGGAAAAGAAAAAAAGATAAATATAAGATTTCACAAATGACAACAGTCGAAGAATATTTAACATTTAATAGGCATTATAAATTTTGATTTTTTTTTTCATTAGTTAAATTCATCTTTATTTTCAATATTGTAATTTGTTGTCCTTCTGTTCCGTAGGCAACGAGCAATGTAGGGGTCTTGCAAGGATCCTCTCGTTCGGTATAGGACGCGGCTACTTGAATTGATTTTAGTTTGATTCCGTCAATCGACACTAATTTGTTTTTTTTTTGCTCTTATTTAAAAACAAATATTTTAAAATGAGGCTTGACATCGGCAAGAAGCTAAACAACATTTATCTTGCCAGGAAAGAGTTGGAAACAAACTTTTTCGATTACCATGCCAAAATCACGGATTATATGAGTTCGAATGATAGACCAGCTAAAATTGAAACGTACATCGAAAAATCTAGCAATTGCTTACAAAAAATTATAGAGAAAAATGATGAGCTTAAATCTTTGTCTATGCACATTAACAACGCTGCTGAAACAATAAATCAACTTGAGTTTTACCTAGGATCTATCACTGCAAAAAATGACGATGCATCAGGTCTAGCTAAAAATTACTTTCAAATTAAACATCAAGAGGACCAGGTAGCAACTGCACGAATCCCAACGCCAAGCGAATCCGTCCGTTCCAAGAAACCCCTTTCACAGCGTTCTAAGATTGCATCAATGACTTCGAGTGAGCGTCGAAGAGAGGCAGCCCTTGCAAAAATTAGACGCGAGGAAGTTGAACGCCAAGCAGAGGCTAAGCTTCGTTTGAAAAAGCAAGAGATCCAGATTCAGTCTATGAAGGGTCAACTTGATCTTGATGTGGTTGTAGAGGAAAGCCGTCAAAAGCTAGCCGAAGCAACTATCGAAGAGGCTGAATATCTGGAAGACGTCTCTGAAATTTGTGAACTTCGTCGTAGCAGATCGAAATTGGCAAGGGCCGTTCAGGAGAACCAAACGGAGGAAGACAGGACAAGAAGTTGGGTGAACACCCAATTTCTAACTCAGGAGATAGTTCAGCCCGTGGCGCCAGTCCAAATTGTCAATCTGGAACCAGGTTCCGAGTTCTTGTCTTTTTCAAGTATTGAACCGCTTTTCACTAGAAATCTGACGATGATAACAACTCTCATCCAAATGCTAATTATTTCGAAACCACGTGTATAAACTCATAGAGTGTTAACGTCCCTCATACGTCAAATACAAGTGCCAGCTTGCCAAATCCAAATGTAAACAGTAGGTATGAGCCACAGGAACAGCTACCTTTGACCAACCTATGCAACTACAACCCTTTGATGCAGAGTAGTTTTCATCATTGTAAAATCCCGACGAGCTCAATGCCCATTGCTCAACAAACCTTTTTCCCAAGTAATTCTGCAAATTTTGTGTACCAACCGCTTTTTACCAACTAACGTTGGTCCTCTCAACCCTCCAACAGTCACCTTCTCCCCTAACTCATATTATGTCACACAGCCATCGAATGCTCAACCGTTCTCTAGCGGAGTAACAACTTTTCATGTCGGTGATCCTAATGCTGCTGTAGACGCCGCTATTTATTCGAAATTGCTGATGGCGCCTTATACAAATGAGAAGAAACAATATGGCCCATTTACGTCCTCGAGCAGTAAACCAATAACTGAGCAAGATCTAGCTGAAATCTTGACACTGAGCCAGAAAGGTCCCTTGCCTGAGTGGAAATTGTCTTCTTTCGACGGAAATCCATTGCAGTGGCCTGGTCAGTTCAAAAGTGCAATCGATGCAAAAGTTTTAAATTACTAAAATTCGCCGTTTATTGATTCTCTTGAATTAAACCGATTCTGTTTCCTGTTTTTATTCGAGTTATAAAAAAGGCCAGAATATTTTGATGCCGCGACTCGGGAATTGTTATCCGAAAGCAAAATACATCTGTACATTTTTGTGCGACCTCAAATTGAACGAAACTCATGCCAATAGTTAGATTACGCGAAAACTCAAATTGATGCAACCGACCGAAAAATCAAAAACAGGTCGATTGGCCGAAAGTCAGAAACTGTGAAAAACAACCCAGTTAACAAAATCAAGAACGGTGTCGCTTCCGAGTTTAGCCGAACCGATACGATCGACAACTTTTGCCACAACAGCAAACTACTTTTGTCGAAACAACCAGATCTTGTAGCAGTATCATCCCAAAAACTAACACTAGTCAAAACAAAGCCGACAACCCAGTGCTATGATTTGTAGTTTTTTTTTGTCATTATTAAGATTTGCTATATTTCAAATTTTGCTGTAAAATTACATACGATGTTGTTATTTGCAAACCGATTAAGACCGTGCTAGATACCTAATTCAAGTTCATACCCAGTACCCTAGTACGCCGGGAGAGTCTCGAACCCAAAAAATTTTGTGAAAAAAAATCCGGAAAATTTTCCAAAAAAAATTTTCGCAAAAAAGTTTTTTTTTCAAAGATTAGAGCAAAATCGGAAAACACCGTTTTTGTCTCGCCCTTTCAACCGTTTAAACCGTCAATCGTGTCGAGCAAGTTTTTTGAGTGAATCCCTACCTCGGTTTCCTCCAGTGGTTGGATAAACTTTAAGAATTTGCTCGGCTCGCCCCGTTTTCGGCCTCATACCGCCGCGACCGTTACTACTACCGTTTCGCCATAACGTCGTTGAGTTTAACCGATAAACCGTACGCGTTAACTTAAATAGTACTGAATAGAAGCCTTAGCAAAGTCTTACAAACCCTCAGCTAAGGGTTCTTAAAGTTTTTATCGTTCTTTTTTTAAAGTTTTTTTAAATTTATTTCTATGTGAAGACTTTACAACAGCATTCTCCTTGAATTTAATGCCATTAAAACAACCGTATCGCTTATCACTCTCAATGGTGTTCACCATTGCTGCAAGTTCTCTCCATCACTCCGTAAATACATACCATTAACTCTACAAAAACGCTTCGACGACACTTTTAAAGCAGTTCCAGGTTTAAGCTTTAATTTGAATGCAAATAACCGGCAAAAGAATGTTCAATATCTTTTAAGCAATTCCCCAAAATGAATGATAGAGAAAAACTTTATAATTTGGCACGTTGTTATAAATAATTCATTCATCAAGCATAGATCAAACAACAATAACCAACTTACACCAGAAAGTCTGATTGAAATTTTAAAAGAATATAAAAACAAAATATCAGCCATTATTTACGTACACCGTCAAAATACCCCCAATATTTATGGACGTTTGGTTGAAACAGGAATATTAACCATTAATGTGACCAAACGTTTAATCTCAAAAAGAAAAGCCAGCAACAAAGAACTAGTTCGTAAGCTTAAATTAATTCATCCTCCGGCGTTTTTAGAAATAAAAAATTTGAGACTCATTCGACGTTATTTCCCCAATCTATCCGAACTTATCAATAAAATTAAAAATTGTCGACGAAGTTCAAGGAAAAGAAAAGCAGATAAATATAAGATTTCACAAATGACAACAGTCGAAGAATATTTAACATTTGTTAGGCATTAAAAATTTTGATTTTTTTTTTTCATTAGTTAAATTCATCTTTATTTTCAATATCGTAATTTGTTGTCCTTCTGTTCCGTAGGCAACGAGCATTGTAGGGGTCTTGCAAGGATCCTCTCGTTCGGTATAGGACGCGGCTACTTGAATTGATTTTAGTTTGATTCCGTCAATCGACACTAATTTGTTTTTTTTTTGCTCTTATTTAAAAACAATTATTTTAAACTGGAGCTTGACTTCGGCAAGAAGCTAAACAACATTTATCTTGCCAGGAAAGAGTTGGAAACAAACTTTTTCGATTACCATGCCAAAATCACGGATTATATGAGTTCGAATGATAGACCAGCTAAAATTGAAACGTACATCGAAAAATCTAGCAATTGCTTACAAAAAATTATAGAGAAAAATGATGAGCTTAAATCTTTGTCTATGCACATTAACAACGCTGCTGAAACAATAAATCAACTTGAGTTTTACCTAGGATCTATCACTGCAAAAAATGACGATGCATCAGGTCTAGCTAAAAATTACTTTCAAATTAAACATCAAGAGGACCAGGTAGCAACTGCACGAATCCCAACGCCAAGCGAATCCGTCCGTTCCAAGAAACCCCTTTCACAGCGTTCTAAGATTGCATCAATGACTTCGAGTGAGCGTCGAAGAGAGGCAGCCCTTGCAAAAATTAGACGCCAGGAAGTTGAACGCCAAGCAGAGGCTAAGCTTCGTTTGAAAAAGCAAGAGATCCAGATTCAGTCGATGAAGGGTCAACTTGATCTTGATGTGGTTGTAGAGGAAAGCCGTCAAAAGCTAGCCAAAACAACTATCGAAGAGGCTGAATATCTGGAAGACGCCTCTAAAATTTGTGAACTTCGTCGTAGCAGATCGAAATTGGCAAGGGCCGTTCAGGAGAACCAAACGGAGGAAGACAGGACAAGAAGTTGGGTGAACACCCAATTTCTAACTCAGGAGATAGTTCAACCCGTGGCGCCAGTCCAAAGTGTCAATCTGGAACCAGGTTCCGAGTTCTTGTCTTTTTCAAGTATTGAACCGCATTTCAGTAGAAATCTGACGATGATAACAACTCTCATCCAAATGCTAATTATTTCGAAACCACGTGTATAAACTCATAGAGTGTAAACGTCCCTCATATGTCAAATACAAGTGCCAGCTTGCCAAATCCAAATGTAAACAGTAGGTGTGAGCCACAGGAACAGCTACCTTTGACCAACCTATGCAACTACAACCCTTTGATGCAGAGTAGTTTTCATCATTGTAAAATCCCGACGAGCTCAATGCCCATTGCTCAACAAACCTTTTTCCCAAGTAATTCTGCAAATTTTGTGTACCAACCGCTTTTTACCAACTAACGTTGGTCCTCTCAACCCTCCAACAGTCACCTTCTCCCCTAACTCATATTATGTCACACATCCATCGAATGTTCAACCGTTCTCTAGCGGAGTAACAACTTTTCATGTCGGTGATCCTAATGCTGCTGTAGACGCCGCTATTTATTCGAAATTGCTGATGGCGCCTTATACAAATGAGAACAAACAAAATGGCCCATTTACGTCCTCGAGCAGTAAACCAATAATTAAGCAAGATCCAGCTGAAATCTTGACACTGAGCCAGAAAGGTCCCTTGCCTGAGTGGAAATTGTCTTCTTTCGACGGAAATCCATTGCAGTGGCCTGGTCAGTTCAAAAGTGCAATCGATGCAAAAGTTTTAATTGATAATGTCAAACTGACATATCTCAAAACTCTCGTTTCAGGCAAAGCGACGAATGCAATTTCCGAATTCACTTACAGTGGAGTATTCTACAAGGACGCTTTGAAAACTCTAGAGAGGAAATTTGGACAACCAAAGACAATTGTGGCAGCTCATCTGGAAAAATTTTGAATTTCCCACCTCTCAAAATGCACAATTCAGAAATCATAATCAGTTTCGCTTCCTTTATATCCAGTCTTGTCGCTGTTTTAAAATCTTTAGGATATGAAAACGACTTGAAAAGTACATCCGTTTTGAATCAAGTTATTTCAAAGTTGACTCCAAATATGAAAGAGTCGTGGTCTCTTTACTCTGTAAAGAAATGCTGGAGACAGCCAACCGTTTTAGATTTCAATGATTGGCTCCGCGACAAGGCTGAGGCACATGAACTTATGCGTGTGAGTCAGAATAAGTCACGACCTGAGGAGACTCCAAAGACTGGTTTCCATAAACCACCTACAAAAGTTTTTGTCGCTGCTTCAAAAGTTGAAAAACTATTTTATGCTCCGTGCCTTCAGTGCAAGGGTAAACACTCACTCTGGAGTTGTTCTGTGTTTAAGGAAAAGACCCCAACTCCACGAGCTCAATTCTCCGCACAAAATAGGTTGTGTTTTGCTTGCTTTCAACCTGACCACATGTTCCGAAAATACCCTACAGCCCGCAAATGCACTAAGCCTGGTTGTGAAAGCACCCATAATACCTTGTTGCATGGCGCTGAGAAAGTTTTCAGCGTAAGGTCTGCAAACAAAGAGTTCAACAATAGCAATAACGCAAGCCATTCGAATTCAAACAGTACCGCCCGACCGAACCGGAATAAGCAGCAAACTTCGTCATCGAACGTAGCCGGTTCGCCGTCTTACAAGAA
This sequence comes from Symsagittifera roscoffensis, assembly GCF_963678635.1. Lineage (NCBI taxonomy): Eukaryota > Metazoa > Xenacoelomorpha > Acoela > Convolutidae > Symsagittifera > Symsagittifera roscoffensis. The sequence goes on from NC_087069.1 coordinate 22,166,253, forward strand.
ACTAACGGGACTTCTTCCTGGGCTTCAATTCGAAATAAGTTCACACACAGACGTGACCACTGCTCTTGTAATGTGCGATTCCTGTTGTACCCACTCATGGGTCTCGGCGGGCCTAGCACAGCGTTTAAATTTAACTGGCCAAAAGCTAGATATTCTGGTAAACGGCTTCAATTCGACGGAATCCGTTCCCACGCAATAAGTTGAAGTTAATGTTTTTGCCAAATTCGACCACCATGAATACTCGTTTAGGGTTACGCCGTTTGTAAAAGACAGTTTGAGCGTTGTTTCAAAAACCCTTGACGTTCCCATTCTCCAAGACAGGTTTCCACTTCTGCAGCCAATTAAACCTATTGTCTACAACTATTCCGACGTCGAGGTGATATTAGGGCAGGATGTCTTTCATGTGATCAAGCCTCTCGAATACTTCCAAAGACGAAATCAAAATATTCCTGTCGCTGTCCGTATGCCCATGGGCTGGGTTCTCAGTGGCACACTCCCATCACCAATTGGTGTTCGAGCCACCATTTTCAAGTGCAATGTTGAAGACGTAGCACTTGCTGACCAAGTGAAGAAATGGTCCGAGCTAGAATCGTATGGCACGTTTAAACAAGCTGATCCCCGTTCCTCAGCTGATAAACGTGCTCAAAAAATTCTTGACTCTACCACGATTCATGATGGCAGCCGTTATGTTGTCGGAAAGCTCTGGGCTGATGACAACAGTTATCTTCCCGATAGATTTTACGCTTCATTGGTCCAGTTTAAGTCTCTTGAAAAGCGTCTAGAGAAAGATTTAAACCTGAAAACTCAATACGCATCAGATATCCTAATTGATCTCGAGAAGGGTTACGTAGTCCCGGTTAGCCCTCACGACTCAAAAAACCGATCAGACCGAGAATGGTACGTACCGCACCACTCAGTTTTAAATCCAAACAAACCCGGCAAAGTTCGGTGCGTTTTAAACGGTGCTACTAAGTTTCACGGCAAATCACTGAATAACTCCCTTCTCGTCGGCCCCGATCTGGTTCAGAATCTTTTATTCGTTTTAATGCGCTTCCGAGAGCACAAATACGCAATTTCCGCAGATATCGAAGGCATGTTTATGCAGGTCGGCTTAGTAGAAAGCGATCAACATTCCTTGCGTTTTTTGTGGCGGGAGGACCCCACATCAGATGTGAGTGCATTTCAATATACAAGGCATATATTTGGAGCGAAAGATTCTCCGACATGTGCTAACTTTGCTCTACGCCGAACAGCCGTCGATAACCAAGATCGTTACCCCGATGCCGCTTACGCCGAGCTAAACAATTTTTACATGGATGACTACCTTGGGTCTGTGAAAAACCCAGAAACTGCTTTAATGTTAAGTCGCGGTATAGTTGAGCTGCTTAAGTTGTGTGGGTTTAATCTTACAAAAATTATTTGCAACGCTTCCAATTTGTCTTCGAAACTAAATCCCCCTAAGACCAGCGCTAACAACAGTAAGGAAATTATTACCGGTGCGATTAATTCGGAAACTGCATCGCATGTTCTCGGTCTCAAGTGGGATCACGTCACCGATATGTTGGTTGTGAGCAGAGGAGTCAACCGCGAACTCAAAAAAGCTGTTACGCAGCGATCGGTTCTTAGTTTTGTGTCCTTCGTGTTCGACCTCATAGGTCTTGTCGCCCCGTATACCGTACGCGCACGTTTGCTACTGAAAGATATCTGGAGATTGAGTGGCCAACAGTGGGACGACCCACTGCCAAATGAGTTGTGCCGCAGATTCACTGAATGGCACTCTGGCTTGCCAGTTTTAGGGCAGCTCAAAATACCTTGTTGCTATTTTGACTTCCCAGTAGATGAGGTTGAGCTGCACATGTTCGGTGATAGCTCACTGGACGTTTTCTGTTCTGTAGCATTCCTTCGAGCTCAGAAAAACGCCGATCCCAAATGTCAACTAGCGTTTGTTTTCGGTAAAGCACGAGTAGCCCCGATGAAGATGCTTTCAATTCCGAAGTTGGAACTTCAGGCTGCGCTTCTTGCTATTCGCCTGAAGGATGATTTCGAGAAAGCTCTGACACTGAGTATTTCCAAAGTGTTCATGTGGACTGACAGCACAACAGTCCTTCAGTGGTTGAACTCGACAAGCAAACAGCCCGTGTTTGTAGCCAATCGAGTAGCCGAGATTCTGGAGTCAACATCAATTGACCAATGGTTCCATGTTTTGAGTGGAGACAACCCCGCTGATACCGGAACTAGAGGTATTATTGCTGACTCCCTCAAGCAAAGCAGTTGGGTAACTTCCTTTTTGAAAACTTCTGATTGGCCTTTCAATCCAAATAGGGAAGTTACTGACAAAATTCGCCTGGATGGTCAGGTCTACGATCTAAATGAGGGTTTAGAGGTCTCTTCCAATTTTCCGTGCACTGCAGTTTCGACTGACTTTGCCTTCCCTTGGGAAGAGTATAGCTCGTTCTCCAAGATATAGCGACTGGTCGCATATATGTTGAGACTCTCACCTAAGCATAGACATTTCAGATCAACAGATAAGGCCATAATTGATCCAGCAGAACTTGTCATTTCAGAGGAAAAACTTTTGCAACTTTCGCAGTTAGAGTCACTCCCAGCTGAAAGAAAACAATTAGCAGCTGGAAAATATGTGAAAACATCGAGCCGTATATCATCGTGTTTGCCTTTTATCGGGCCGAACGGTTTAATTAGACCTACCGGCCGTATCCAACGCCTCCCCCCAACCGCATTCGAAACTCGCCATCCAATAATTTTGGATAGCCGCCATCGCCTAATCCGATTGTTTCTCCGTTTTTATCACATTAAGCACGAACATCAGTCAGTCGACTACCTACGTTCCATCATTCATCAGCAAATTTATGTACTACGCTTAAGATCTGCACTAAGAGCTATTGAAACACATTGCGTGTGCTGTAGAAAGCGAAAAGCAAAAACCGTTACTCCAATGATGCCTGATCTCCCCGCGGAGCGTCTAGGTTACCGCCAGCCACCGTTCTCGAACTGCGGCGTCGATTATTTTGGACAATTTCATGTAACCATTCGTCGATCTTCCGAGAAACGCTGGGGTTTTCTATTTACTTGCTTAACGACTCGCGGAATTAACATTGAGTTGGTTCCATCCATGGACACATGTTCATGTGTGATGGCTATCGAGCGCTTTATTTCTAGGCGAGGAACACCCTCAAAAATTTGGTCGGACAACGGAACAAACTTTGAAGGAGCCGAAAAAGAGCTTCTTCTGTGCATCAAAAATTGGAATGCAGAAGCTCCACTGTCGCTCGTACACAAAGGCATTAAGTGGAAGTATAATCCGCCAAGTGCACCACATCAAGGTGGAGCATGGGAGCGAATGGTGCGCAGTTGTAAGCGTGTGTTTTGTGCAATCTTAGGGTCAAGAAAGTTGAATGACTAGATTTTGAACTCAACCATGTGCCTAGTTGAAGGTTCACTAAACGCCCGTCCACTCACTCCCGTTTCTGACGACCCAGATAGTCTTGAGGCTTTGACGCCGAATCTTTTCCTCTTAGGTCAGCACAGTCTACTGTTTCCGTCTCTAAGGTCGAGTGAAAACTATTCTCATTCAAAACGCTATGCCCGTGCGCAGTCGTACGCAAACGCAATTGGGCAGCGATGGTTAAGTGAGTACGTCCCTACCTTCAATAAAAGAGTTAAGTAGCATGCTCCTCCCGAATACTCATTGAAAACGGGAGATATGGTGTGGTTAGTTGAATCCACTAGCCCTAGGGGCAACTACCCACTAGCACGCATAATGTCGCTAACTACGGCAAAGACAACACCGCCCGCTCCGCAAACCTAAGGACCGTTTCCGGAAACTACACTCGGCCGCTCGTTAAGTTCGTTCCGGTTCTCGCTCCTTCGGGGGTGGAGGATGTTAATGCTACAAAGCATTAAAAGTGAAAGTATGAAAGTATAGTATAAAGCCGGTATAAATGCTTTGACCGGCGTCGATTATTTTGGACAATTTCATGTAACCATTCGTCGATCTTCCGAGAAACGCTGGGGTTTTCTATTTACTTGCTTAACGACTCGCGGAATTAACATTGAGTTGGTTCCATCCATGGACACATGTTCATGTGTGATGGCTATCGAGCGCTTTATTTCTAGGCGAGGAACACCCTCAATAATTAGTGCGTTCCGGGGAGTTCGGCGTGGGTTCGATTCTCACCGAAGTCGTTTCATTTGAGATTCCTATTTGAGACATAGTGCGTTCCGGGGAGTTCGGCGTGGGTTCGATTCTCACCTAAGTCGTTTCATTTGAGATTCCTATTTGAGCCGAAACTGACAGAACATAAAATGCTAATATTTTTATCGGTTAAAAATTGGTTTGCAATTGAGTTTCTGTTAATTGAACTGCGTGAACTAAGTATGAACTCATTGTGAAAAAACACACAAATCACACAAATCAGGGCATGAACAAGCCCACTTTTTAACTTGATACGTGTAATGTTGTTGCTAATTCCGTGCAAAACAAATTACTAAAATTCGCCGTTAATTGATTTTCTTGAATTAAACCGATTCTGTTTCCTGTTTTATTCGACTTATAAAAAAGGCCAGAATAATTGATGTCTTTCAAGTTCGACGACAGACCGGTAAAAAGAACTAACAAATCTAGCTATCTGTTTAAAATTCAATATATAAAAGACTATTTGGAAAGATTTTTCATGTTAGAAACTGCATCAAAACAGGTCCGCGCCAATAGGTAACAATTTCTTAAAGCAATATTTTTCCTTACCCCGCAACACCCACCTGCAAAATTTTTCAAATGAAAAATTTGTTCACATTATTCGATTGTTATGAAAATTGGCATACGAACTAACAAGGCCATAGCAAACATATTTGGCCATCAAAATTAACATTGTAAAACCACTCGTTACACGATAAAATTGATGCTCGAGTTGGGTGGGGGGGGGGGCAAAAAGAGGCCAATTTTTCTATGCAAATCACAGTGTGAAAAGTTTTTGAACAGTTTTTTTAGTATTTTTTTGACGGTAGTGGGATGCTAAAAAGATTGGTATAAATATATACCGATCTTTTCCAGCATCCCTCTAGCCTCAAAAATTAACAAAAAAACTGGTTAAAAATTTTTCACAATGTGATTTGCATAGATAAATTACCGTAAAATCTTTTTACTTGTTGACGCGCACATGTTATGATGCAGTTTTTTATAGATTGTTTTTTATAGATAGTTTTTTATAGATTGAATTTTAGAAAAAAAAATTATATGTGCCGGGTCCGGGTCCCCTGGCTATGAATTAAGATAGGGAAATGGTTTCCTAAAGTACTAAGATAGGTTATGGGTTTCCCAACGTATGAAGATATCAATTTTCAGATGGTAAGTTTCAGAAAGATTTTGGCTCTGGATTTATCCATGTTTTAAGATAGTGTATAAATTTGCCTATTCATTAGGACTAGTAAAACAATTTTGTAAAAAGATAGGTTCGCAGTTTAATAGGATATATCATACCAAATTTCAGATGTAAGTTTTAAAATATATTTGGCGGCCGGTTTTCTAGCGCTCAATTTTGCCGATACAGCAATGTTTAAGATTCCAAGCTGTAATGTTGAAAACCCTATGTATTGAATTAAGAAAAAGATTTCTCTCTCACGTCCTATAATAGTTTTTGTCTCAAGTTTTTGGTAAAAATCTCATTTTTTTTGAAAAACTATCAGACATCATCTAATCGTAAGGAGGCAATTTTAAACAACAAGAAAACAGCAAGAAAACTCTACAGCAAGAAAACTTTCTTGCTGTTTAGTAAACAGCAAGAAAACTCTATTGAGTTATTAAATGGTATCATGTTAAGACAATGACGCAAAACTTTGATTAAAAAAATGAGTTTTTTCTTCCTTTTTCCTTAAAAAAAACTGAAATAAGATTTGAATTGATCTAAATTGAGCTAGGATGCGTGTTACATAGTGTTGTGAAGAACAAAAAAAAAGCAGCTGAATCTGTTTCGAAACTTCCAAGTTCTGGGATGAAGCGGACAAAATCCACATGTTTCGACCAAGTGAGTAAAGTTTTTCATATTAGACTCAGCATCAACCCAACCTTTTCCAATTTACACCTTTTGTTTGAATACCTAACTAATTCCAGCTGAAAATGACTTCTCAGAAAACCTCACTTAAGAAAGAAAACAATTTATCTCATAAAAGTTACAGATTTTGTTTGCTTAAAAGAGATTTCGTAGAGCAAACACTTTTTTTGACCTGAATTCAATTTTTAAACGTTTTCTGAAAAGGAAGAATTTTCATGAGTTTGATTTTTCGCAACCCTGGTTGAGTATCTTTGTTCATCTTAAAAACAAAAAATAGCAACACACAAACAATCGACTTGTTATTTTATCAATCCCATCAATTTGATAAAAAAGAATACAATTTGATCTGAAATTCTGGTTGGTTGAGCTTTCAATGAAAATTTCTAGAAATTAGAAGACTCAGAAAAATCCAGAAGTTAGTGTTAAGGGCTTCATATGAATTTTTACAAGTCATATGAAATTCTATCCTATAGAAGATTCTAGAAATTAATGAAGAGTGACCTCAATTTCTCTGGTTGAACAATTTTACAACTTTTTTTTCTATGAAAGTTAATGGTAATGACATGAATTTTTCTGGCGGAGTTGTTTATATGACTTTCTAAAAAAACTGAAAACCACCTTCTTAGCTTCGTCGAAAAATTTGCATCAACCAAGACTCTTGGATTAATTTTTTAGGCTAATTTTTTTTTATTAAATGAAAATTGCTCTATAAAAATTTTGTCAAAGTTAATTTTATTCCAGCTTAAACTTTTTTTAGCTTTTGAATTTCTGTAACACAAGTGCTTAAAACTTCTCAAAACTTTTCGACGCTTCAGAAATTGAGCTTATTTTTTTTACAGTTATCCAAAATTTTAATTGAGTTTCTTACAAAGTCCGAAAACTTTTTTGAATTTTTTAACAAAAAGGCAAAAAATATTCAAAATTTTACGAAAACTAAAAATGGTTTGGAATTTTTCACAACTGCGCAAAAGCATTTAGGAAATAACTTGCAAGGTTTTGTCCTGGTTTTTCAAAAAGAATATGCAAAAACCCAACTTTGTTTTTTTTATGAAAATGCGAAATGCGAAAGGTGAAATTTTTTTTGTTGAATTATTGCTTAGGAAAGCTATACATTGATGACTCCGACCGGTTTTTGCAATTTTAATAATATTTTATGATGTATTTTTCAACTTGATTGATAACAGTGCAAGAAAATTCGACACGAAGCTAAAATTATTTTATCTTTTCCACAAATAAATATCGAACAACTATTAATTAGAAAAAAAACTTAATCAAAGAGCTATCGAGCAGCAGAAGTTTTCTGGAGGTTTTCTCTAGAACGCAGAGATGGTGTAGATTAGAGTGGTTGTTGTGGGGGGTGTTTTGAGGCGTCATTGTTTCTAAGAAGCCCTCATCTTTGTCAATTGACAGCTGATCCTGCTGATCCATGGTTTTCAGCTGATCCTTCTTCCTCTCAAAGCAAGAGGGAATCATTGACTGGTTGAGCCACATATCTAGGATCAAGAATCTCGGGGTAGTTAGTTAAGTTCAGACACTTCTCCCATCATTCGCATTGATCCGAGTTAGTGCTCTGTGATGGGTTCTTGCATCATTTGATGTTTGTTGAAATCCCTTTCCATCACTCACACCATGGGCCAGAATTAGATTGAAATGTCCATTCGGGCCAAAATTACTCCAAAGACTGTTTTTCGCACTGGAATTTGTACTAGACCAGGCGAAAGTTCTACAGAGTACATAAGGTTGCTGTTTTGCTCTGAGAAGATCATTTTGAGTTAAAAAAATGAGTCAAAGATACAGAGTGAAAACAAGAGTTATGACTTATTTACACCCACGAGAGGAGTTAGTTGACGATAGAAAAGTTGAAAATAAATATTTTTTTATTTAAGGGTGGGGGGTAACTTCATTTCACGTAAGTTGGTTTAAGAAATGATTTTCCTTATTTGGTTTGTAGTCGGGTCAAATCAGACTTCAGCTTCCTTTTATGGAAACTTCATATAAAAAGTCATTTCCAATCGGAAAGAAAGTTCAATTGTTATATGGTGGCGTATCCAATAAGAGGAGTCTTTTAAGGTTTTAGATCTTTCGAATAAATTGAAATATACACAAAAGCAACCGCAAAAACAAATGACCACCAGTTGTCTGCTGAAAACGTTTTTAAAAAAATGCCAATTTAAGTAACAAAAGATTAGCTTAAAAAGCATTTACCCAATTTTTTTCATCAAATTATCTATTTTTTTTTGTATGTAATCAATGAGAAATCGCTGATTTATGAGTAGATAATCAAACTTTTTGATTTGATTTTGAGAATAGTTCAAAGTTGATGAGATTTTCAGAGCTAAGATCTAGAAATCCTATTCCAAATCTGATCATGCAAGATTTTGAACTTCGAAATTCTTTAAAGAAGTGGAGGAATAAAGAAATTTGCTGGGCTGTATTGGTTAATTTGGGTTCGAGTAGGGAAAAAAGAGACTTTGATATAATGTCGTGTGTGAAATTTTGTTTATGTAAAAAAATTTTCTCGAGTAAAATTTTTTTCTTGTCAGGTGTAAGCCAGCCGTAAGCCTGAAGCTTTGATACTCAATAATTTCTTCGAAAAAAAACTGTTTGATTAGTAAGTTTCCTTAAAATGGATTTTGCATAGTCGGATAATTCTATTTTGTACCATATGAACATCCAAGAAATAATACTTAAAAATAGGAATGAATGTCTATTTCACCAATCAGGAAGTCAAGCAAAAATTTTTTTTGTGAGTAAATTCAAGCGTACTGTAATAAAAATTTTGCAAGTAAAGATGAAAACCAAATATTAAATCACTTCTGATAATGCTCAAATCTGACTGCTTCATTTCGAAATTGTTTGGTCAATTTTTTCAAGCGACAACAAAGAAAATTAACGTTGTTCAGACTTTCTTTTACGCCAAAAACAACCGTTCTATATATTGTACAACTCCTTTAAAACTCTATCCTCTTCTTAAAATTTTCAAAAAACATTTAAATTTCCAACGAAATTTCTGGGAAATTTCAGATCTCCCACTTTGATGTGTACCAAGTATTAGTTCCTAATTTTTAGTATTTTGTAATCTCCCATTAATTAGATGCCATTGCTGAAGAAAAACGAGAAAGGGAAGTGTGGAGAATGTGGCAAAGACGGCTGGCGAGCTGATAAAGAATGACTTAAAAAAAGATGCGCTGAAGCATGCTCCATCAAAATCCAATCTATCAACGGTTTGCTCGTCTTGCGAGGAGGAGTTTCCGAGTTACTAATCTCTCCAACAACATCGCAAAAAACATGGAGCGAAACAAGGGAAGCCTAGCGGTACTCTAGTGGTTTTGAGTAAAGTTGTGGTGGAGGAAGTGGAAGATGAAGAGAAACTCAAAACGGAGTTCAAGACTTGTCAACATTTCTTGGGGATACAAAAATGGTTAATTGGAGGCAAACGTTGTTTAATTTCAAAATTTCTTTGTTAGATACGAAAATAATCAACGGAAAATTGGATGAAGTATTCAAAAAGCTGGTTTCCGCTGCAAAAATCAATGTTCCTCTTAGATTTGTTCATCGTAATGTCGAAACAGGAGAATATCGTTATTAATACATACTAGAAAGCAATAATCTGTTTCAAAATTTACTGTGTACAAAAGTCAAAATGATTACAATCCGGAGAAAAGTGGACAAGGTTGATATCGTGGAGTAAGGAACATTACTGTTTCCCGTTTTGCTGAAAAAGAACCCAATAGGATGTCAATAGTCTGTCTTGCCCGAACCTTGGCTACGACATACGCAAATGAACTGTCTTTCATGGGATAAAGAAAAACAACCATACAAAATCATCTCTGTCTCTTCCGTGCGCTAACATTGTATTTGCATAAGTTTTCTCGATGCTCAAGCATCCGAACTTTTTACAGAATTTTATCGGAATCTGGATACGACCCAAAGAATTTTTGCGGAGTGTCAATTGGCGATTTACCTCTAATCGAGGAAATAGCTGATCGCATTGTAATCATATATCATTTTGACATTCAAGAAGCAGAACTATTGGAAAGTTTGATAAGACAGTCAGATTGCTAAGACTGAAAAATCATATCATTCAACCGAATGATAATGATTTGTTCATCAGGTTTGTTCGATGTCCTAGCTGTGACCCTTTCTTCCACATCACTTCAACAAACATCTAACCCACTGCCAAATGAGTTGTGCCGCAGATTCACTGAATGGCACTCTGGCTTGCCAGTTTTAGGGCAGCTCAAAATACCTTGTTGCTATTTTGACTTCCCAGTAGATGAGGTTGAGCTGCACATGTTCGGTGATAGCTCACTGGACGTTTTCTGTTCTGTAGCATTCCTTCGAGCTCAGAAAAACGCCGATCCCAAATGTCAACTAGCGTTTGTTTTCGGTAAAGCACGAGTAGCCCCGATGAAGATGCTTTCAATTCCGAAGTTGGAACTTCAGGCTGCGCTTCTTGCTATTCGCCTGAAGGATGATTTCGAGAAAGCTCTGACACTGAGTATTTCCAAAGTGTTCATGTGGACTGACAGCACAACAGTCCTTCAGTGGTTGAACTCGACAAGCAAACAGCCCGTGTTTGTAGCCAATCGAGTAGCCGAGATTCTGGAGTCAACATCAATTGACCAATGGTTCCATGTTTTGAGTGGAGACAACCCCGCTGATACCGGAACTAGAGGTATTATTGCTGACTCCCTCAAGCAAAGCAGTTGGGTAACTTCCTTTTTGAAAACTTCTGATTGGCCTTTCAATCCAAATAGGGAAGTTACTGACAAAATTCGCCTGGATGGTCAGGTCTACGATCTAAATGAGGGTTTAGAGGTCTCTTCCAATTTTCCGTGCACTGCAGTTTCGACTGACTTTGCCTTCCCTTGGGAAGAGTATAGCTCGTTCTCCAAGATATAGCGACTGGTCGCATATATGTTGAGACTCTCACCTAAGCATAGACATTTCAGATCAACAGATAAGGCCATAATTGATCCAGCAGAACTTGTCATTTCAGAGGAAAAACTTTTGCAACTTTCGCAGTTAGAGTCACTCCCAGCTGAAAGAAAACAATTAGCAGCTGGAAAATATGTGAAAACATCGAGCCGTATATCATCGTGTTTGCCTTTTATCGGGCCGAACGGTTTAATTAGACCTACCGGCCGTATCCAACGCCTCCCCCCAACCGCATTCGAAACTCGCCATCCAATAATTTTGGATAGCCGCCATCGCCTAATCCGATTGTTTCTCCGTTTTTATCACATTAAGCACGAACATCAGTCAGTCGACTACCTACGTTCCATCATTCATCAGCAAATTTATGTACTACGCTTAAGATCTGCACTAAGAGCTATTGAAACACATTGCGTGTGCTGTAGAAAGCGAAAAGCAAAAACCGTTACTCCAATGATGTCTGATCTCCCCGCGGAGCGTCTAGGTTACCGCCAGCCACCGTTCTCGAACTGCGGCGTCGATTATTTTGGACAATTTCATGTAACCATTCGTCGATCTTCCGAGAAACGCTGGGGTTTTCTATTTACTTGCTTAACGACTCGCGGAATTAACATTGAGTTGGTTCCATCCATGGACACATGTTCATGTGTGATGGCTATCGAGCGCTTTATTTCTAGGCGAGGAACACCCTCAATAATTTGGTCGGACAACGGAACAAACTTTGAAGGAGCCGAAAAAGAGCTTCTTCTGTGCATCAAAAATTGGAACGCAGAAGCTCCACAGTCGCTCGTACACAAAGGCATTAAGTGGAAGTATAATCCGCCAAGTGCACCACATCAAGGTGGAGCATGGGAGCGAATGGTGCGCAGTTGTAAGCGTGTGTTTTGTGCAATCTTAGGGTCAAGAAAGTTGAATGACTAGATTTTGAACTCAACCATGTGCCTAGTTGAAGGTTCACTAAACGCCCGTCCACTCACTCCCGTTTCTGACGACCCAGATAGTCTTGAGGCTTTGACGCCGAATCTTTTCCTCTTAGGTCAGCACAGTCTACTGTTTCCGTCTCTAAGGTCGAGTGAAAACTATTCTCATTCAAAACGCTATGCCCGTGCGCAGTCGTACGCAAACGCAATTGGGCAGCGATGGTTAAGTGAGTACGTCCCTACCTTCAATAAAAGAGTTAAGTAGCATGCTCCTCCCGAATACTCATTGAAAACGGGAGATATGGTGTGGTTAGTTGAATCCACTAGCCCTAGGGGCAACTACCCACTAGCACGCATAATGTCGCTAACTACGGCAAAGACAACACCGCCCGCTCCGCAAACCTAAGGACCGTTTCCGGAAACTACACTCGGCCGCTCGTTAAGTTCGTTCCGGTTCTCGCTCCTTCGGGGGTGGAGGATGTTAATGCTACAAAGCATTAAAAGTGAAAGTATGAAAGTATAGTATAAAGCCGGTATAAATGCTTTGACCGGCGTCGATTATTTTGGACAATTTCATGTAACCATTCGTCGATCTTCCGAGAAACGCTGGGGTTTTCTATTTACTTGCTTAACGACTCGCGGAATTAACATTGAGTTGGTTCCATCCATGGACACATGTTCATGTGTGATGGCTATCGAGCGCTTTATTTCTAGGCGAGGAACACCCTCAATAATTAGTGCGTTCCGGGGAGTTCGGCGTGGGTTCGATTCTCACCGAAGTCGTTTCATTTGAGATTCCTATTTGAGACATAGTGCGTTCCGGGGAGTTCGGCGTGGGTTCGATTCTCACCTAAGTCGTTTCATTTGAGATTCCTATTTGAGCCGAAACTGACAGAACATAAAATGCTAATATTTTTATCGGTTAAAAATTGGTTTGCAATTGAGTTTCTGTTAATTGAACTGCGTGAACTAAGTATGAACTCATTGTGAAAAAACACACAAATCACACAAATCAGGGCATGAACAAGCCCACTTTTTAACTTGATACGTGTAATGTTGTTGCTAATTCCGTGCAAAACAAATTACTAAAATTCGCCGTTAATTGATTTTCTTGAATTAAACCGATTCTGTTTCCTGTTTTATTCGACTTATAAAAAAGGCCAGAATAATTGATGTCTTTCAAGTTCGACGACAGACCGGTAAAAAGAACTAACAAATCTAGCTATCTGTTTAAAATTCAATATATAAAAGACTATTTAGAAAGATTTTTCATGTTAGAAACTGCATCAAAACAGGTCCGCGCCAATAGGTAACAATTTCTTAAAGCAATATTTTTCCTTACCCCGCAACACCCACCTGCAAAATTTTTCAAATGAAAAATTTGTTCACATTATTCGATTGTTATGAAAATTGGCATACGAACTAACAAGGCCATAGCAAACATATTTGGCCATCAAAATTAACATTGTAAAACCACTCGTTACACGATAAAATTGATGCTCGAGTTGGGTGGGGGGGGGTCAAAAAGAGGCCAATTTTTCTATGCAAATCACAGTGTGAAAAGTTTTTGAACAGTTTTTTTAGTATTTTTTTGACGGTAGTGGGATGCTAAAAAGATTGGTATAAATATATACCGATCTTTTCCAGCATCCCTCTAGCCTCAAAAATTAACAAAAAAACTGGTTAAAAATTTTTCACAATGTGATTTGCATAGATAAATTACCGTAAAATCTTTTTACTTGTTGACGCGCACATGTTATGATGCAATTTTTTATAGATTGTTTTTTATAGATAGTTTTTTATAGATTGAATTTTAGAAAAAAAAATTATATGTGCCGGGTCCGGGTCCCCTGGCTATGAATTAAGATAGGGAAATGGTTTCCTAAAGTACTAAGATAGGTTATGGGTTTCCCAACGTATGAAGATATCAATTTTCAGATGGTAAGTTTCAGAAAGATTTTGGCGCTGGATTTATCCATGTTTTAAGATAGTGTATAAATTTGCCTATTCATTAGGACTAGTAAAACAATTTTGTAAAAAGATAGGTTCGCAGTTTAATAGGATATATCATACCAAATTTCAGATGTAAGTTTTAAAATATATTTGGCGGCCGGTTTTCTAGCGCTCAATTTTGCCGATACAGCAATGTTTAAGATTCCAAGCTGTAATGTTGAAAACCCTATGTATTGAATTAAGAAAAAGATTTCTCTCTCACGTCCTATAATAGTTTTTGTCTCAAGTTTTTGGTAAAAATCTCATTTTTTTTGAAAAACTATCAGACATCATCTAATCGTAAGGAGGCAATTTTAAACAACAAGAAAACAGCAAGAAAACTCTACAGCAAGGAAACTTTCTTGCTGTTTAGTAAACAGCAAGAAAACTCTATTGAGTTAATAAATGGTATCATGTTAAGACAATGACGCAAAACTTTGATTAAAAAAATGAGTTTTTTCTTCCTTTTTCCTTAAAAAAACTGAAATAAGATTTGAATTGATCTAAATTGAGCTAGGATGCGTGTTACATAGTGTTGTGAAGAACAAAAAAAAGCAGCTGAATCTGTTTCGAAACTTCCAAGTTCTGGGATGAAGCGGACAAAATCCACATGTTTCGACCAAGTGAGTAAAGTTTTTCATATTAGACTCAGCATCAACCCAACCTTTTCCAATTTACACCTTTTGTTTGAATACCTAACTAATTCCAGCTGAAAATGACTTCTCAGAAAACCTCACTTAAGAAAGAAAACAATTTATCTCATAAAAATTACAGATTTTGTTTGCTTAAAAGAGATTTCGTAGAGCAAACACTTTTTTTGACCTGAATTCAATTTTTAAACGTTTTCTGAAAAGGAAGAATTTTCATGAGTTTGATTTTTCGCAACCCTGGTTGAGTATCTTTGTTCATCTTAAAAACAAAAAATAGCAACACACAAACAATCGACTTGTTATTTTATCAATCCCATCAATTTGATAAAAAAGAATACAATTTGATCTGAAATTCTGGTTGGTTGAGCTTTCAATGAAAATTTCTAGAAATTAGAAGACTCAGAAAAATCCAGAAGTTAGTGTTAAGGGCTTCATATGAATTTTTACAAGTCATATGAAATTCTATCCTATAGAAGATTCTAGAAATTAATGAAGAGTGACCTCAATTTCTCTGGTTGAACAATTTTACAACTTTTTTTTCTATGAAAGTTAATGGTAATGACATGAATTTTTCTGGCGGAGTTGTTTATATGACTTTCTAAAAAAACTGAAAACCACCTTCTTAGCTTCGTCGAAAAATTTGCATCAACCAAGACTCTTGGATTAATTTTTTAGGCTAATTTTTTTTTATTAAATGAAAATTGCTCTATAAAAATTTTGTCAAAGTTAATTTTATTCCAGCTTAAACTTTTTTTAGCTTTTGAATTTCTGTAACACAAGTGCTTAAAACTTCTCAAAACTTTTCGACGCTTCAGAAATTGAGCTTATTTTTTTTACAGTTATCCAAAATTTTAATTGAGTTTCTTACAAATTCCGAAAACTTTTTTGAATTTTTTAACAAAAAGGCAAAAAATATTCAAAATTTTACGAAAACTAAAAATGGTTTGGAATTTTTCACAACTGCGCAAAAGCATTTAGGAAATAACTTGCAAGGTTTTGTCCTGGTTTTTCAAAAAGAATATGCAAAAACCCAACTTTGTTTTTTTTATGAAAATGCGAAATGCGAAAGGTGAAATTTTTTTGTTGAATTATTGCTTAGGAAAGCTATACATTGATGACTCCGACCGGTTTTTGCAATTTTAATAATATTTTATGATGTATTTTTCAACTTGATTGATAACAGTGCAAGAAAATTCGACACGAAGCTAAAATTATTTTATCTTTTCCACAAATAAATATCGAACAACTATTAATTAGAAAAAAAACTTAATCAAAGAGCTATCGAGCAGCAGAAGTTTTCTGGAGGTTTTCTCTAGAACGCAGAGATGGTGTAGATTAGAGTGGTTGTTGTGGGGGGTGTTTTGAGGCGTCATTGTTTCTAAGAAGCCCTCATCTTTGTCAATTGACAGCTGATCCTGCTGATCCATGGTTTTCAGCTGATCCTTCTTCCTCTCAAAGCAAGAGGGAATCATTGACTGGTTGAGCCACATATCTAGGATCAAGAATCTCGGGGTAGTTAGTTAAGTTCAGACACTTCTCCCATCATTCGCATTGATCCGAGTTAGTGCTCTGTGATGGGTTCTTGCATCATTTGATGTTTGTTGAAATCCCTTTCCATCACTCACACCATGGGCCAGAATTAGATTGAAATGTCCATTCGGGCCAAAATTACTCCAAAGACTGTTTTTCGCACTGGAATTTGTACTAGACCAGGCGAAAGTTCTACAGAGTACATAAGGTTGCTGTTTTGCTCTGAGAAGATCATTTTGAGTTAAAAAAATGAGTCAAAGATACAGAGTGAAAACAAGAGTTATGACTTATTTACACCCACGAGAGGAGTTAGTTGACGATAGAAAAGTTGAAAATAAATATTTTTTTATTTAAGGGTGGGGGGTAACTTCATTTCACGTAAGTTGGTTTAAGAAATGATTTTCCTTATTTGGTTTGTAGTCGGGTCAAATCAGATTTCAGCTTCCTTTTATGGAAACTTCATATAAAAAGTCATTTCCAATCGGAAAGAAAGTTCAATTGTTATATGGTTGCGTATCCAATAAGAGGAGTCTTTTAAGGTCTTAGATCTTTCGAATAAATTGAAATATACACAAAAGCAACCGCAAAAACAAATGACCACCAGTTGTCTGCTGAAAACGTTTTTAAAAAAAATGCCAATTTAAGTAACAAAAGATTAGCTTAAAAAGCATTTACCCAATTTTTTTCATCAAATTATCTATTTTTTTTGTATGTAATCAATGAGAAATCGCTGATTTATGAGTAGATAATCAAACTTTTTGATTTGATTGTGAGAATAGTTCAAAGTTGATGAGATTTTCAGAGCTAAGATCTAGAAATCCTATTCCAAATCTGATCATGCAAGATTTTGAACTTCGAAATTCTTTAAAGAAGTGGAGGAATGAAGAAATTTTCTGGGCTGTATTGGTTAATTTGGGTTCGAGTAGGGAAAAAAGAGACTTTGATATAATGTCGTGTGTGAAATTTTGTTTATGTAAAAAAATTTTCTCGAGTAAAATTTTTTTCTTGTCAGGTGTAAGCCAGCCGTAAGCCTGAAGCTTTGATACTCAATAATTTCTTCGAAAAAAAACTGTTTGATTAGTAAGTTTCCTTAAAATGGGTTTTGCATAGTCGGATAATTCTATTTTGTACCATATGAACATCCAAGAAATAATACTTAAAAATAGGAATGAATGTCTATTTCACCAATCAGGAAGTCAAGCAAAAATTTTTTTTGTGAGTAAATTCAAGCGTACTGTAATAAAAATTTTGCAAGTAAAGATGAAAACCAAATATTAAATCACTTCTGATAATGCTCAAATCTGACTGCTTCATTTCGAAATTGTTTGGTCAATTTTTTCAAGCGACAACAAAGAAAATTAACGTTGTTCAGACTTTCTTTTACGCCAAAAACAACCGTTCTATATATTGTACAACTCCTTTAAAACTCTATCCTCTTCTTAAAATTTTCAAAAAACATATAAATTTCCACGAAATTTCTGGGAAATTTCAGATCTCCCACTTTGATGTGTACCAAGTATTAGTTCCTAATTTTTAGTATTTTGTAATCTCCCATTAATTAGATGCCATTGCTGAAGAAAAACGAGAAAGGGAAGTGTGGAGAATGTGGCAAAGACGGCTGGCGAGCTGATAAAGAATGACTTAAAAAAAGATGCGCTGAAGCATGCTCCATCAAAATCCAATCTATCAACGGTTTGCTCGTCTTGCGAGGAGGAGTTTCCGAGTTACTAATCTCTCCAACAACATCGCAAAAAACATGGAGCGAAACAAGGGAAGCCTAGCGGTACTCTAGTGGTTTTGAGTAAAGTTGTGGTGGAGGAAGTGGAAGATGAAGAGAAACTCAAAACGGAGTTCAAGACTTGTCAACATTTCTTGGGGATACAAAAATGGTTAATTGGAGGCAAACGTTGTTTAATTTCAAAATTTCTTTGTTAGGTACGAAAATAATCAACGGAAAATTGGATGAAGTATTCAAAAAGCTGGTTTCCGCTGCAAAAATCAATGTTCCTCTTAGATTTGTTCATCGTAATGTCGAAACAGGAGAATATCGTTATTAATACATACTAGAAAGCAATAATCTGTTTCAAAATTTACTGTGTACAAAAGTCAAAATGATTACAATCCGGAGAAAAGTGGACAAGGTTGATATCGTGGAGTAAGGAACATTACTGTTTCCCGTTTTGCTGAAAAAGAACCCAATAGGATGTCAATAGTCTGTCTTGCCCGAACCTTGGCTACGACATACGCAAATGAACTGTCTTTCATGGGATAAAGAAAAACAACCATACAAAATCATCTCTGTCTCTTCCGTGCGCTAACATTGTATTTGCATAAGTTTTCTCGATGCTCAAGCATCCGAACTTTTTACAAAATTTTATCGGAATCTGGATACGACCCAAAGAATTTTTGCGGAGTGTCAATTGGCGATTTACCTCTAATCGAGGAAATAGCTGATCGCATTGTAATCATATATCATTTTGACATTCAAGAAGCAGAACTATTGAAAGTTTGATAAGACAGTCAGATTGCTAAGACTGAAAAATCATATCATTCAACCGAATGATAATGATTTGTTCATCAGGTTTGTTCGATGTCCTAGCTGTGACCCTTTCTTCCACATCACTTCAACAAACATC
>NC_087069.1:22185183-22207576 GCF_963678635.1 Symsagittifera roscoffensis
CGGATATGACTGTATACCTGTCGTACACGGCCCCCCACATAAATGGGACTTGAAAATATTCAATATTCACAATGAAAGGATAAAATCCTGGTTCAGGCTTAAAGTGGTCCCTTTCAGCAACAGGTGATGATTCACGTAAAAAAGCTGTTGTTGGTAGAACTTATTCCGACCTGTTTTATCGAACAAAATTGTCGTGAGCAAAATAACCAGTGTACTTGTTTTCGGCAGCGTTCTTGACATTTTCCACATAGAGATCTTAAAGAATTCGAGTAGCTAATTTTATAATCGTAATTGTCCTATTTAGAAAGTTTTTCGGGTTGATTTTTACTTTGGAAGTATCAAGCTTGTGAAATCCGTTACTTGAAATGAAATACGATTTTTTGATGACATTCAAATACTAACACTTGCATCTGTTTTTTGGCAGCATTAGTCTTTTGCAACAGGTTTTTGCTTTTCCTCTTCTGTACCGACACATTAAAGAATTGGTTCAAAGAAATTATTTCATGAGCTTCAAAGTTAAGTCGGAACAATACAAAATGTCGGGTTCATGTTGTTCAAATTCTCAGTTTCAAGATGAATGAAATCATTGCTCTGACTAAAAAAGACTACTCATCAGAGCGATGCCTTGACCCATACGACTCCCCCTTAACGACAACGGAGAACTGTTGGGTTTACAAAAAATTGGCGACATAAAAAATGAAAATTTTTCAAGTTTAAAAGTCATTTTTTTTTAAAGTTTAGCTATTTTTCAGTCAGATTTTTTTCAGCGTATAGCTACATTTTGATCAGAGTAAGAATCCGCTCTAGACTTTCATGGAAATAACTTGATTATAATTGATGATATTAGCAAAAAAACTTGACCGATATAATCGATTTTCTTGACCCATCTAACCTTGAAAATGGATTTTTAGAGGATTATTAATCGAATGGTTTCGACATTAAAAAATCCAAAATAATCAATTATAATCGATAATAATCCATTTTTGCTTTCAAAATAATCAATTACCTTTTGTTCATAAAACCCAAAAAAAATTTTTCCTGTTTTTTGCAAATGTAAAACGTTACGCAAAACTAGAACCCGAATGAACATATTCATCCCTGTGTACATACAACACCCTGAACTCACCTCCCCAACATTCGCCATCAGCCCCTATTTTCACTCCCCACCCTTTCACGCCCACAACCACTCCCCCCCCCCCCACCCGACAACACCCCCTATCCCCCCCCCCACCACACACACACACGCATACACCCTTCAAACTCCGCACACATCCTCTTCTTCACCTCCTTCCACGCCACCTTCTCACCCCACTCGTTCCATACACCCCCACGCACCATACACACACACACACACACACACGCGCACGCACGCACACACACCCTTCAACCTTCTTCGCCCAACGACACAGTTCCTAAGAGTTCAAAGACGACTCGGCCAAGCTCTTTGTATCCGGCACAAATCATTTCCTCTGTAACATTTCGCATCTTCACCAATCGTAACGTTTGGCTGTTAGGATCAGTTCAAAATTGACGTCTTCAAACGTCAGATTTTTCAAATCTTAGCGTATATCCCCATCCCATGGTAACAAGCGTTCTGCTCTCGCAAGCAAGATGTGTTTAATCAGGTTGTTAAATAGAACAATATTTTTCATTTTCAAACTCGCGATGTCTTTGTTAAATGATTCATTGTAATGTTTTGGATGCAGGTTTATTTTTTTCACGCTTTTAATGTTTTCTCTAATTTCTTTTTCAGTTTGGTATCTATCGGCAAAGATGCGCCGTATGTTTTCAGTGTTCATCTATTCATGGTAAAAACAATGAGCTGCCGAAATTGTTGATGTATAAAAAACCGATACCAAACTAGCTTTTTTCAATTACTGTTTTGCTTCGAATTTTATTTTTTGGATGTAAAATTTTAGTAATTTTGCACAAAAGTTTCTGACTTTTTGTTTCGACTGTCTGGTCCTTGTACTTCTGGTAGTCAATAGTAGCATTGAATCAAGAGTGATTTTTTTTAGTACCATAGGTACTCTTTTTTATCGATACTAATTTCTTAATTTGTAAAAATGTGTAGAACAAAAAATATATAAAGCAAAATGCAACGTTTCAAATACTCTATTTTCTATTCTTTTCCATTTTTTTTTCTATTCATTGTGACAATGTAGCATTCAAAGTCAATTTCCTAAAGACTATTAATTGTAATTTGTTTACTTTTTAATGTTTTTCAAGTGCATGCAAAAGCAAAATTAATATTGTTGATTCCTTGTGTTGTGATTGTGTGTTTCAACGTAATAACCTTGACCTCTAGCCACCAATTAGTTACCATTCAGTTGTGCTTTATACGAAATACATTGGACTTCGCGTCATGATTGTTTTCTTTAGACAACAGTAAGTTTTAATTCAACACAATTTTTTTTATTCTCTTAACTTAGCTTAGTTAGCTTTAGTATACCAGTGGTATCGGAACACTTCTTATTATGGCGCAGTCAACTGATTCGACTAATTGGATCAACCAGCTCCACCTGGCCATCATTGCCAAATAGAACTTGGACAAAGATAATCTGAAAGAATCATTGGAGTCGGAAAAAAATTTTAGAGGAGAAACGCAATTTCGGAGGGATGAGGAGTAACGAAGCAGACAAGAAAGTAAGATCCATCCTTTACTTGGCCTTAGGAGCCGAGGGGAAAAGAGTGTTTTGTCAAAAACACCCAAGAGTTAAGAGCTTAACAATTTCCTTCAAAAAAACTTTCGACCTTCCGGACGCAGCATTTGTCAAATCAGCGAACATTACGTTTGAACGATATAGGTTATTGAGCCGAAAACCGAAGGACAGAGATTCCTACGAACAATTTTGGGGATTTTTATCAGATTTAGCTAGATCTTGAGAAATTGGAATTAATGCAGAACAGGACTGGATAAGAGAGGTATCCATATTCAATATGAGAAATTATGATCTCCAACAAACACGCTAATCGGAAATGCTAAATCCAGTGGATGCACTCAACCAAGCGTTTATCGGTGAGAAAGGTTGATAAAATCATTTAAAACTAACGAACATGAAGAGGGCAAATAACGACAATAGCGGCAGAGTGTACAGCATTTTTAATTCTGTAAAAAAGGAACCAAGTCTGAATGTAGAAAAATTCAACATCTTATTGAAATGTGGAAATGATTTTACTAAAAAACATTTGAACGTTTGCTCAGCAAAAGAAAAATTATGTAGCAATCGTAAATACAAAGAACAATTTGGAAGCCTTTGTAAGTCAAAAGGAAGAAGGCCAGTTGTAAATTAGGTTGAAGAAAATAAAAATAATCAAAATTGTCCATATTACCCAGGGGTTTCACAAGTGATCTCAGAAGAAAAATTTTGTGGAGTGATAAGTGCCTGGACATAGGAACAAGTGACAATGACGATTACTCGATGGTAAATATACGAGCTATCTACGATGATAACTATCTCGAAAGAAGAAACTTGTAAACATCGGATTAGGTGAGGACGCAATTGTAATTATGAATATTCCAGTGGATTCAGCTAGTCCAGTAAGCTTTCTGAAACAGAATAAGCTACATGAGCTAAAACTGAGAGACCAACAAATGAAAATTCTAACTGTTGACAAGAAAGTCCTGGCACTGTATTGCGGCTTCACCAACAAAACAATTAAAGTTATCGGTAAAAATGTAGTCATTATACAACCCAACGGATGGATTTCAGAAAAAACTACATTATTTATCATCACTGGACACGAGAGGAAAATCTTGGGCAACGAGAACTTACCCCGAATCGGAATAGAAATTGCGCAGAAACAACCGTTACTGCCGGTGAACAACGGTTACTGCCAGGAAACAACCGTTACTGCCGGTGAACCGTTTTTGCCGGTGAACCGTTACTACCGGTCTTCCGGATTCGTGTAAGTCTATTGTCCATTCGAATACAATTCTCAAAATGTAAAAATTGTTTTAACGGAGTAGGGAAAATATTATTGGATATAAAGACTACACATTTCTATTCCCCATTTAAACCAATTCAAACCAAAGGTAGAAGAGTTCCTTTGCATTTACTAAAAAGCGTAAAAACCGAATTGAATAGAAAGGAAAAAGAAGGGCACAGTGTGAATTTGACAAATGCGAAGAAGACTGTTTCATAAGCCCAACGTTAATTACAAGAATAAAGGATGGCAGCATTAATTTAGCTTCAGACTCTGAACTTATAAACGACCAGATATTTAAAACTAAATATCAATTGCCAAACTTTTACGAACATATCGACAACATCGCTCTCCAACTCTCAAATAAAAACTCAGTAACATGTGATTCAGTAACTTCGAATCAAAAAACTCCTAGAGCCAGTTAAAACTACGCAATGATACGCGCAAACAATGCAATTTTAGCATAGTACGGAGCGAAACCACCGGAACCTATCTTTTTAACGGGATTAAATGTTTTGCGAGATTTACTAAACAATTCCAAAAGGTATGGATTCTTCATTAAAAGATAATCCGTTTACCAACTGCTACATCAATGATATTTTAATTGCTTCGAAAGGATCTTTAGAATAACATGGTTGGGATTCAAGATCTCGCATTCAGGAGTAAAGCCATTGGTTGGGAAATCGGATTCAATAAAAAATCCTTCAAACCCGAAGAAATTTTTGAAAGATGAATCCGATTTCCCAAAGAATGGTTTTACTCCTGAGTGCGAAATCTTGAACTACAACCATTCAAAAATTTTTAGAAAGAACGAACTTTTCTCACACTTAACTGCCATGCTTTTGCTTTCTAGAATAATTAAAACCTAAGATCATTCCTTGGTTCAATAAACCGGCACAAGAAAATCTTCCCTAGTCTGTCAATACTGAGCTTACCGCTACATCCTTTTTTAGTCAAAAAGTTAGTTTATCATTTCAATGATTCTCACACACGAAAACATTCGAAGAACTAAAAAGAAAAATTGTAAATATCATGAAGAATAATCACTTTGATATAAGTGCTATTGATATTAGAACAATGGGATGGGAAACAATGGTTAAAAATTGCTTTCGCGTCTCGATTTTCAAACACGCACCAAATGAAAAACTCTACAAAATAGCTTGAGCTTTTGAGAGTGGTTTGGGCAACAGAACATTACAATATTTATTTAAACGGCGCTGAGTTTGAAATGGTAACGGATCATAAAGCACTGTTATCGGCGTTAACCGCGAAAGAGAGCGATAAAACGTTGCATAGTTGACTGACCCGTAGGGTAAACCGACTTCTGCCGTTTAATTTTAAAATGAAGCACATACCAGGAAAAGAAATGGGATTTACCGATTTATTGTCGAGTTTACCCTTAGGAAAACCCCTCCCACCCTCACATTATGGAAACGAATTCGTGGTGGCAACGGTTAACAAAGATTAAAAAATGTTACTGTAAATAATAACTGTAAAAAAAAGAATTGTATAGAAAACGATTTGTTGATTGATATTCCAACGGATGTATACACTGTAAATCCTATTACTAACTTGGCTTGCGTAAATATAATGGTGTGAAAGAACGAAAATCTACCACATATCCAACGGTCGTTCTTAGCGAATCTTCTTAATTACGTCACAGACACACTATGCAATTCTAATCACTTGCTTTTAGAGTCCTGTATGAGCAGTTGCATTCCATTAAGATTCTCCAAATTTAGTTTTAACCAAAATTTCTTATCAGGCAAATCTTACTTTTTCTTTTAAATACCATCAAAATTATCATTTTATTTTGAATGTAAATCAGGAAGGTAAGTCCAAAATTATAGAATTTCAAGCCTCAGTACAATTATCAAAAATATCTCTTCATGTGAAAAATCAAGGAAACTCAGTGAAATTCGAGAATGACATTATGTCCGAAATACATCAGAAGTTACTTACAAAGTACAAGGGAGAGCTAAAACTACCTTCATTTCCATTAGTATTTACGGATCATTGTTCGAACAAACTCATCAGAATGATGACAGATGAAGACAAAATCCTCAAAGACGTAAAGAAGTGGGAGAAGAAGAAAGACCATTGGATAGATTCGGGGCATATTTGAAGACCTTCCAACGAGGTATTCATTTGAACGAAAGAAAATTATTTATCGATGATAAATTGAATGCACCAGCAGCTCTTAGATCTCTGTTTATAACACTGTTACACGAGACCCATCCAGGATAGTTAGAATGAAAGCACTGCGGAGAAAATTTGGTGGCGGCACTTATACCGTGAAACTTATCATGACAGAAAAAAATTGTGCTCAGTGTATAAAAGCTGATGGGAACCCTAAAGTCACTCTGGGATTGAACAATACGCAGAAACTACCAGTATATCAGCACCTAACGAATAAAAAAAATGGATTTTTCAGACCCATTGGACAAAAACTGTGGCACATAAAAATATTAACTTCTATCTATAGATGGGTTCACAAAATTTTCCTCAAATAAGGTAGTAAAAAAAACTTCAGCTTCTTCGATACTCGCATTTGTGACGGATTACTGCAATCTATATGGATTCGCGAAGTCAATCAGAGCAGAACATGGGTCGTGCTTCCTTTCAAATGAATTCAAAAACTTCTGCGAGAAGGTTAAAATTAATTTAGATTTATGTACGGTCGGAGATTTTAAATCTAACAGAGTTATAGAATGTCTAATTTACACAGTCAAAGCAAAACTTATGGCACTGTCGTTTAAAGAACCCAAACCGGCTTTGAACGCGGCGATGGATAAAATCATATTGAATTTTCGTTCAACGAAACAACCATCCATTGGATGTTCACCTTTTTCAAATTTTTTTAAAGAGATCACCTAACACCTTCTGGAAATCCTTAGTCTCATACGCCATCTTTTTAGACGAAGAGAAGTTAATCATGTCGAAAAAGAGAGCCCAGGACTAGAGGTTATACGATAACACAGAGGACGGATACCTGGATGAAATTATATCAGACAACAGAGGGTATGAGAGCGGTCCAACGCAGATCAATTATTACCAAGAGCCTCATTGTCGAAATCCTTCATTCAAGGAGGTAATTGGTATAGAAGGACCGCGAACATCACGGAAGCTCAACCGTACTTTTAACCCCTTGGCGCAAAACCTAGCTCAGGCACAAAACACACGGTAACCCTAGATAACGGCCACGTACTAAGAAAATCGGATCTCGCTTTCAAGAAAAACCAAATATTGGCTGCTAATAAATTTTCCTCCGTCCCGAATACTTTAATTACTAAAAATGAATCAGCAGGGAAGAGACAGATAAAAACACCAATAAAAAGAAAGGACTCAAGCGAAGCAGGTCCCACACTCTCAAGCAAACTATCGGGCTCTAAATCGACGAAAATGAGGAAAACAAATGCTTCCGACACCAAAGGTTTCTGTTATGTTAACTCAAACTTATCATCGTCATTAGGCTTAGACCATTAGGACAACCATTAGAAGACTATATGGGCACCGACTCTGGGGTTAACTCCAATTCTCTGTCTTTCAATTGTGAAGTGCTTTACTTTAGATCTTTCAAGACGAACATTATCTGCCGATCACTCAACCTGGATCTATTCAGCATCAACTCCGGGCACGAGCGAGAACCCAATCGATAAAGAGAGTTCTCCCGAGAAGCTAACACACTAAGTACCAGAAACTCCCTCATACAGCTCGTACTGTCCGAGAAGGAACCCAGGTCCCACAAAATTTTATGGAGAGAGGCAATTCATCCACCAAATTTTACCACTGGTTGCGGTAAAACACGTTGTTGACTCAGAAGAGGAACCGTTGATCACATTTTTTTCAAACAACAGATGCCAGGCTTCCGAGACTTTCGAGTCACTCTTGGCATTCTTGACACCTCTGGAGAGTAACCCAGCAAGACCAACCTTAGTGGCCGAAACGACTCAAGGCTCTCACTCGACCACACCTTCAATGAACCCGAACTACGGAAGAACTCCCTTTGGAAGATAAAGAAGATGGATGGGGGAGCGATATTTCGTCAGCATTAGCTTCGGAAATAAGAGCAGAAGTAGATATTTTTCATCAAACATTTAACTCAGCAGTTTATTATCTCAAAATTTTTTCAGATTGATTATGCACCCTTTTTCACATTTGATTTATCCACAGCAATTTAATAAATTCTTAATAGTTCAATTTCGTAATTCTTAGCGGACATATTAGTTGGTTCTGTTTTGATCGATTTTTATTACAATTGTCACTTTTAGTTAGTTTTATGACATTTTATTTGTTAATTTCTACATAACCCCAATTGTACATAGCACACTTTTTTAGTTGTTTTCTTTAAGTTTGAGTTTTTGTATACATTTGTATTGAATTGTATATAGCCTGTAAAAGATACATCAAATTCATCTCCCTGTACATGTGTATATTCTCTTGTAAATTCCATTAGTGCTGAAAGGTGGTACTTTTTGTTTCAAACTTCGGATCCCAGGGGGCGAAGGGAGACTGGAATATATGTGTGATATTGGCTGCTTGGTAAAACTGCAGACATAAATTTTTCGTGCATTGGGGAAAGTTGTGATTGTGTGTTTTAACGAAGTAACTTTAATTCAACACAATTACTTTTATTCTTTTAACTTAGCTTAGTTACCTTTAGTATACCAGTGTTAACTGAACACTTCTTATTAACTTGTACGTAATTTTTGTAAACCCATTTACTTTGGATATCTTTTTTAGTATAGAGAGTTCTAATTTTTTCACTTAAATCATGGATACTTTAATTTACAAATTTTGTACTTTGTTTGAAGTGAAAACAAACTACCTTTTTTTAGTATTGTTTATCATATCAAACAAATGGGTCAGAAAGCTTTTTAAAAATTTGTCAGTTATGGCAGTCTCTTGAACTTTTATATTTTAAAGTCACAGTCAATAGCATCGCAAAAACACTTTCCAACATTCGAGACTGTCAGATTTTGAGTTTATTTTACTAATTGTAAAATATCTACATCATTGGTTCTTCTTCACTCCTATCAGTGCTTTTGCTGGACATCCCGATGTGTTGAAAAAAATTGTGTAAAATTTTGTACGGATAGTTATCCAACTGGCCAAATTTATGTTTGCAACAAATGTCTTAATGTTTTTTGCTGTAGCAGAAGAACTTCTAACAAATGTAATATGCTCCATGAGGACTTTTATTTTGACAGATAATAGTTTCATCACTGATTGTAAATCTAAAAATTTTCGGTTTTTCACGAGAGCTGCTGTCAAAACACATTCTGATTGCTTGATAAGGTTTCAGCTCAACATTCGCCCAAAAATTTTTTCTGCGCTACCAACTCCTAGAAGAAGAGCCTTTAAATAGGTTTTACCTTAGATAAATCCGACCCCGAAAAATGAGTGGTTTTACTGGCACTGTGTTAGGCCCGTATAAAAACTTCACAATAAACAGAAAATCAATTTTTGAAATCAGAGATGAAACTGAGAGCTATGAAAATTTGCATTACTTCCACCTACCTCAGACTTTTAAGGTGAACTAGATCAACTCGTTCAAGTCCTAATTCAGCTAAAATTTATGAGAATTTGAATTCAGTTTTTTCATTTTCTATTTGATGAAAATTGGAAGTCAACGTTGAAAACTTCACTATGATGCATCTGAAGAACAGTAATTTACTTGAAAACAGAAAAACAGGTACGAAATAAAAACAGAAAACAGAATTTTTATGTGTCTGAGTTTGTAAACACATAATCGCTCCAATTTAACATTAGCGGAGAATCGCTTGGATCCGATATGTGCAATTTATCAGCAGATAAAAGGCGTTCGAAACCTTCAGTCCTTGTTTTTTGAACTCTAATTTTCCTCTCTAAGGGTGGCCAGATTTGAGTTAGGTTACTCTTTATGCTCAAAGACTAAACAAATTTTAAATGCAAGAATATTAATTTCGAATTCTTATCATAACTTCCACACAAAATATATTTCAACTCTAAACACTTTGAAATGGTTGAATGTGACTTTTGTGTAAGCTAAGAGTGGACCCAAACGATTCCACACGTGATTTTTAGTTTTTACTATCTAGAAGGGACGACCCACAAATAATTCCCCCTCCCATTTGTAGAGCTCCTTTAGAGGTTTGAAGCTTATTTTTTGGCCTTGAGTTTGTCAGCGTCATCTCTGATCCTCGTGTTATGTCTTATAACATTGGTATAGACTTTTGGCTTTTCAGCTTCTGCGCAACCCACTCCCCACGATTCCTATGAGTTCGAAGACATACCACCTGGACTTTGATACACCAGAGGACTTCAACTGTCTCCTTGACAGGTATCTCGGCCTCCCTCTTTGTGTCCGGTGCACAACATCCCGTATTTTATAGAGTCTCCGTACCATTCTTCACAATCGTCTCTTGGAACGAATCTGACCTCGGCGTGTCTCAAAATGTCCGAATCTACAATTTTTTTGAACCTCCCCACACCATTAATAATGCGTTTTCGCCTCCCTGAAAACTTGTAGTTGGTAGAGAGATAGGTTGAATCAAGTCGTTGAATGAAAGCGGTTTCTTCAATTTTAAAATCGTTAATAAAAGTGTGCAAATACCACTGGTAACCTAATCTAACTAAACTAGGTTAAAAGACTAAAATAAGGTATTGAATTAAAACTGGGTGATGTCTTACAAGAACAACTAGTGAGGCGAAGTCCACTGGACTTTGAATGGCAAACGTTGACTGGTACGTAATTTTCACATAGAGGTCGAAGTCAAAACAAAATGAAAGTACATAATCACAACATTACCCATTGCACGAAAAAGTTCTATCTGCACTTTCCCTGGGTAGCCAATATCACACATATACTCCATTCTCCCCTCACTCCACGAAGGCCATAAGTTGAAACAAAAAGTATCAGCGTTTAGCACCAATGGAATTTACAGACAGAAAACAAATCAACGTGGAGATGACTATGCGATAATATTTACAGGTTACCTACAAAATGAAACAGATATATACAACGACTAGACAATCGAGGAAATGTTATGTACAATTAGGGTTATGTGACATATAAAGAAAATGAAAAGGCTAAACTAAATAGGTAACTAGGGTAAAATGTGTTCATCTAAGAACTAAAGTACAAAATCGCTAAAACTAAGAATTGGTAAATAAAATGAAATGAATAACCAATGGTAAAATCAACGTAATCTCGAGTTCATTTTAATAAGAGAGTTTTTGAGTTTTCAAAAAGAGCATTAAATGTGCCATAAAAACTGTCGGCAACTCTTCTCATTTCCGTTTTGGTGATCGATGATATGTCACTCCCTTCGTCATCTTGGATATCCACTATGCTTTCGACCAATGGCGATGATAGGGATCTAATCTATGGTTTTATAGAGGAAGGAATTGAGGTTGATCCTTGAGTTGTTTCGGTCACCAGGTCTTCTAGTGGTGTCAAGTAACCCGATGGGGACTCTAATGAAAATGCAGTTTTATGAATTTTTGATGTTGCGAAGGTTATGAAGGGTTACTCGTCCGAATCTAATTTTTCCGTGGTCGTCGCTCCTGAGACATCTGCATTATGAAACGCCTGTCTCCGTAAAATTTTGGGGACCTTGATTTTTCTAGGACGTGGCTCGCTGCCTTTCGGGATTTCAACTGGTGGAGCCTCTGCGGTTTTCTCTGGTGAGCTCTCAATCAGAATGGGGTTGTTGCTTGTGCCCGCCGATGATGCGTTGATAGCCTGTGAGGTCGTTTCGTTTGCGAGTGATCGTCCTGACTGATCTAAAGCACTATCACTACTAAAAGTTTGAGAATTATGTACAATCTCCGAGTCGGTTCCAAATATTCCTCTAAAACCTTGTCCCAATGGTTTAAATCTAACGAAGAATCTAGATCCGAATAAGCGAATTTTGACCCTTCAAAGCTTGGTACTTTTGTTCTACTCCTTTTTGTGGCCTTAGCT
Source organism: Symsagittifera roscoffensis (assembly GCF_963678635.1). Classification (NCBI taxonomy): domain Eukaryota; kingdom Metazoa; phylum Xenacoelomorpha; order Acoela; family Convolutidae; genus Symsagittifera; species Symsagittifera roscoffensis. The sequence continues at coordinate 22,197,059 of NC_087069.1, forward strand.
CCCGCTGGTACGTAAAATGTTGATAGGCCAGTTTCGTTCGTGTCCCTTTTCTTCGATGGAGAATTTCTCTTTCGATTCCCTACTAAATCAAAATTCCTAACTATCGAATTCGGGACTGAAGAAAATTTACAAGGAGCCAAAGGTTGAGTTTTCTTAAAAACTAGGTCCAATTTTCTCAGTACATGACAGTTATCGAAGGTTACCCTATGTGTGGTGTCAGACAGTAGTTTTCCAGCAAGGGGTTTACAATACTGTTTGCCTTCCCTTCTGTTAACCCTCTTCCTAAACCAATTACCTCCTTGGCTGAAAGGGTTGAATAGTGGTGCTTTTGCAGATCTTGGTCTGTTTTTCGGTCGGGTCGCTCTCGTATCCCCTCTTGTCTGCTACTGAGTTTTCCAAATAGCCGTCCTCGATGTTGACATCTGTTCCCCATTCCTGTGATCTTCCTCTTGACATTATTGAATTCCCTTTATATAAATTAGTGGCGTGTGAAACTAGTGATTTCCAGAATGTATTAAGCGATTGCTTAAAATGTTTAGAAAAAAGTGAGCATCCAATGGATGATTGTTTCGTTGAACGAATATTCCAAATGATTTTATCAATTGCCACGTTTAATGTTAGTTTGCGTTCGTTAAACCACATTGTCATAAATTTTGCTTTAATGGTGTAGATAAGGCGTTCTACGAATCCATTGCATCTATGATCTCCGACTGTATATAAAATTAGATTAAGATTGTTCTTCTCACAGAAGTTTTTAAAATCTTTCGAAATAAAGTATGACCCGTGGTCCGCTCTGATAGACTTCGGGTATCCATGTAGATGACACTAATCCGACAGAAAAAAAAATAATAACGAAGAGGCTGAAGTGTTATTCATGACTTTGGCTGACGGGAATTTAGAGAAACGATCTATACATAACAACAGATATTTTGAATTACCCCAGTTTTTGTGCAATGGGCCTGCGTAGTCCTCGTCTAATTCTTCATTTGGTTCTGATAAAGTCGGCAATTTCTCGGTATTATTTGTACCCAAAATTACTTCTAGATTCTTACCCGTCTTTTTACACTGGATGCAGTTTTTCCCGTGGTAGTAAATCTGTCTTTATGAGTGTGGGCACCAAATGTTTTCCGCTAGGGATTTCATTCCAAACTGTCTCGTGAAGTAGCGACATGAATGGTAATCTTAGAGCTGCTGGCATTTTTAACTTGTTATCGTTAAAAAACAATCCTTCCTTTACGTGGATATCCCGTTGAAAGGTCTTCAGGTAAGCCCCAAATCTGTCCAATGGTCTGCCTTCTTCCACTTCCTTCTTCACGTCATTTAGTATTTTATTTTTTCCTCGTCTGTCATTAACTTAATTCGTTTCTTCTAGCAGTATTCCGTAAAAGCTAATGGGACGGTTGGTAACCTTAGATCTTCCTTGTATCTGGGAAGTAGTTCTTTATGTATTTCGGTCATAATGTCGTAATCAGATTTTAGAAAAATTCCTTTTTTTTTCAACCTAAAAGGAAATTTTTGAGGTTTTTACTAACGAAAAGAATTATGAAATTTTGTTTTCGTTTTTTTTTGGTTTAATAACGAGCCAATTGATAACAAGGATTGTGATAAAAAAGTAAGTTTTGTTGGAAAGAAAAAAGGTGATAAAAGTTAAATTTTGAAAGGTTTAGTGGAATACAAAAAAATGCATGCAGTCAATTACAATTATGCACTGACACGAGCAAACAATGTAACTTCAGCATCGTAAGTGGCGAAACTACCGGGACATATCAATTTTTGACGGCATTTTACGGGCTGGGCAAAAGGCCAAATGAATTCCAAAGGGTGATGGATTCTCAGCTTAAAGATATGGGCACGCTGATAATTCTCAATTTCAGTTCGTGTAAGACGTTCTGCTTTAGGAAGCTCACTGGGCTCGCCGAATACACTGGAATATTCAGGTTAAATCTTGCGTCTTCTCCCAATCCAATTTTTACAAGTTTCTTGGTTTAAAGGCCGTTTAAATCGTAAATAGTTCAGATGTTCAGCACGGAATAATTGTCGTAGTCCCCTCTTCTGTCCAAGCATTAATCAACCCGCAAAAAGTTTCACTCAATCTCGCTTGTTGGTTCTCTGGGGAGTGTGAACAACTCTGATTATTTACAACATCTTCTATATTATTTACCGCGGGCTTTCTTACTTTCGATTTACATAGTCTTTCAAAGTGTCGTTTATATTTACAACTGTTAGAATTTATTTCCTTCGCCAGACACACATTCAAATGTTCATTGGTAAACGTGTTTCCACATTTTATATAAGTATTGGATTTTTCATTATTCAGGCTTGGTTCTTTTTTAAAGTATTAAAATTTTCGTACAATCTACCGCTATTGAGGATGGATGCGCTTGTCATATTTGTTAACTTAAGATGGTTTTAATAGCCTTTCTCGTCTATGATAGCTTGGTTTAGTGCGTCCACTGGATTAAATGTCTCTGAGAGTAATCTACGTTGAAAGTCACAGTTTTTCATGTTAAAAATGAATACGTCCCTTATCCACTCCTGTTCGGCGTTGATGCCAATTTCACATGATCTTGCTAAGTCAGACAATTCCCCTCAAAGTTATTCAAAGGATTCCCTGTCCTTCTGTTTTCTGCTTAGTAATGTTTGTGGGTTTGATAAAACCTGTTTCCAGTAGGTCAAAAATTCTTTGAAGGAGATTGCTAGGACTTTAACCCTTGGGTGTTTTTGAGCGAACACTCTCTTTCCTTCAGCTCCTAGGGCCAGATATAAGATTCATCTTACTTTTTTATCGACCTCGTATCTCCTCATGCCTCCGATTTTTCTTTTCTCCTCTGCAAGTCGTTTGTCTTCTGCGTGCTCATAGATTCGCATGGTTTCTTTGTTTCTGGCCTCCCTAGCTTTCCTCTGTGGTTCATTTTCTGAATCCTGGCTTCTACTTAAATAGAATAGCCTTTCTCGTCTATGATAGCTTGGTTTAGTGCGTCCATTGGTTAAAATGTCTCTGAGAGTAATTTACGCTGAAAGTCACAGTTTTTCATGTTAAAAATGAATACGTCCCTTATCCACTCTATGATAGCTTGCTTTAGTGCGTCCACTGGATTTAATGTCTCTGAGAGTAATCTACGCTGAAAGTCACAGTTTTCCATGTTAAAAATGAATACGTCCCTTATCCACTCCTGTTCGGCGTTGATGCCAATTTCACATGATCTTGCTAAGTCAGACAATTCCCCTCAAAGTTATTCGTAGGATTCCCTGTCCTTCTGTTTTCTGCTTAGTAATGTTTGTGGGTTTGATAAAACCTGTTTCCAGTAGGTCGAAAATTCTTTAAAGGAGATTGCTAGGACTTGAACCCTTGGGTGTTTTTGAGCGAACACTCTCTTTCCTTCAGCTCCTAGGGCCAGATATAAGATTCATCTTACTTTTTTATCGACCTCGTACCTCAATTTCACATGATCTTGCTAAGTCAGACAATTCTCCTCAAAGTTATTCGTAGGATTCCCTGACCTTCTGTTTTCTGCTTAGTAATGTTTGTGGGTTTGATAAAACCTGTTTCCAGTAGGTCGAAAATTCTTTGAAGGAGATTGCTAGGACTTTAACTCTCGGGTGTTTTTGAGCGAACACTCTCTTTCCTTCAGCTCCTAGGGCCAGATATAAGATTCATCTTACTTTTTTATCGACCTCGTACCTCAATTTCACATGATCTTGCTAAGTCAGACAATTCCCCTCAAAGTTATTCGTAGGATTCCCTGTCCTTCTGTTTTCTGCTTAGTAATGTTTGTGGGTTTGATAAAACCTGTTTCCAGTAGGTCAAAAATTCTTTGAAGGAGATTGCTAGGACTTTAACCCTCGGGTGTTTTTGAGCGAACAATCTCTTTCTTTCAGCTCCTAGGGCCAGATATAAGATTCATCTTACTTTTTTATCGACCTCGTATCTCCTCATGCCTCCGATTTTTCTTTTCTCCTCTGCAAGTCGTTTGTCTTCTGCGTGTTCTTAGATTCGCATGGTTTCTTTGTTTCTGGCCTCCCTAGCTTTCCTCTGTGGTTCTTTTTTTGAATCCTGGGCTTCTACTAAAATAGAATAGCCTTTTTTGTCTATGATAGCTTGTTTTAGTGCGTCCACTGGATTAAATGTCTCTGAGAGTAAGAAAGTCACAGTTTTTCATGTTAAAAATGAATACGTCCCTTATCCACTCTTGTTCGGCGTTGATGCCAATTTCACATGATCTTGCTAAGTCAGACATTTCCCCTCAAAGTTATTCGTAGGATTCCCTGTCCTTCTGTTTTCTGCTTAGTAATGTTTGTGGGTTTGATAAAACCTGTTTCCAGTAGGTCGAAAATTCTTTGAAAGAGATTGCTAGGACTTTAACCCTTGGGTGTTTTTGAGCGAACACTCTCTTTCCTTCAGCTCCTAGGGCCAGATATAAGATTCATCTTACTTTTTTATCGACCTCGTACCTCAATTTCACATGATCTTGCTAAGTCAGACAATTCCCCTCAAAGTTATTCGTAGGATTCCCTGACCTTCTGTTTTCTGCTTAGTAATATTTGTGGGTTTGATAAAACCTGTTTCCAGTAGGTCAAAAATTCTTTGAAGGAGATTGCTAGGACTTTAACCCTTGGGTGTTTTTGAGCGAACACTCTCTTTCCTTCAGCTCCTAGGGACAGATATAAGATTCATCTTACTTTTTTATCGACCTCGTACCTCAATTTCACATGATCTTGCTAAGTCAGACAATTCCACTCAAAGTTATTCGTAGGATTCCCTGTCCTTCTGTTTTCTGCTTAGTAATGTTTGTGGGTTTGATAAAACCTGTTTCCAGTAGGTCAAAAATTCTTTGAAGGAGATTGCTAGGACTTTAACCCTGGGGTGCTTTTGAGCGAACTCTCTCTTTCCTTCAGCTCCTAGGGCCAGATATAAGATTCATCTTACTTTTTTATCGACCTCGTATCTCCTCATGCCTCCGATTTTTCTTTTCTCCTCTGCAAGTCGTTTGTCTTCTGCGTGCTCATAGATTCGCATGGTTTCTTTGTTTCTGGCCTCCCTAGCTTTCCTCTGTGGTTCATTTTCTGAATCCTGGCTTCTACTTAAATAGAATAGCCTTTCTCGTCTATGATAGCTTGGTTTAGTGCGTCCATTGGATTAAATGTCTCTGAGAGTAATTTACGCTGAAAGTCACAGTTTTTCATGTTAAAAATGAATACGTCCCTTATCTACTCTATGATAGCTTGCTTTAGTGCGTCCACTGGATTTAATGTCTCTGAGAGTAATCTACGCTGAAAGTCACAGTTTTCCATGTTAAAAATGAATACGTCCCTTATCCACTCCTGTTCGGCGTTGATGCCAATTTCACATGATCTTGCTAAGTCAGACAATTCCCCTCAAAGTTATTCGTAGGATTCCCTGTCCTTCTGTTTTCTGCTTAGTAATGTTTGTGGGTTTGATAAAACCTGTTTCCAGTAGGTCGAAAATTCTTTAAAGGAGATTGCTAGGACTTGAACCCTTGGGTGTTTTTGAGCGAACACTCTCTTTCCTTCAGCTCCTAGGGCCAGATATAAGATTCATCTTACTTTTTTATCGACCTCGTACCTCAATTTCACATGATCTTGCTAAGTCAGACAATTCCCCTCAAAGTTATTCGTAGGATTCCCTGTCCTTCTGTTTTCTGCTTAGTAATGTTTGTGGGTTTGATAAAACCTGTTTCCAGTAGGTCTAAAATTCTTTAAAGGAGATTGCTAGGACTTTAACTCTCGGGTGTTTTTGAGCGAACACTCTCTTTCCTTCAGCTCCTAGGGCCAGATATAAGATTCATCTTACTTTTTTATCGACCTCGTATCTCCTCATGCCTCCGATTTTTCTTTTCTCCTCTGCAAGTCGTTTGTCTTCTGCGTGTTCTTAGATTCGCATGGTTTCTTTGTTTCTGGCCTCCCTAGCTTTCCTCTGTGGTTCATTTTTTGAATCCTGGGCATCTACTAAAATAGAATAGCCTTTCTCGTCTATGATAGCTTGGTTTAGTGCGTCCATTGGATTAAATGTCTCCTTCAGCTCCTAGGGCCAGATATAAGATTCATCTTACTTTTTTATCGACCTCGTACCTCAATTTCACATGATCTTGCTAAGTCAGACAATTCCCCTCAAAATTATTCGTAGGATTCCCTGTCCTTCTGTTTTCTGCTTAGTAATGTTTGTGGGTTTGATAAAACCTGTTTCCAGTAGGTCGAAAATTCTTTGAAGGAGATTGCTAGGACTTTAACCCTGGGGTGCTTTTGAGCGAACTCTCTCTTTCCTTCAGCTCCTAGTGCCAGATATAAGATTCATCTCACTTTTTTATCGACCTCGTATCTCCTCATGCCTCCGATTTTTCTTTTCTCCTCTGCAAGTCGTTTGTCTTCTGCGTGTTCATAGATTCGCATGGTTTCTTTGTTTCTGGCCTCCCTAGCTTTCCTTTGTAGTTCTTTTTCTGAATCCTGGGCTTCTACTAAAATAGAATAGCCTTTTTTGTCTATGATAGCTTGTTTTAGTGCGTCCACTGGATTAAATGTCTCTGAGAGTAAGAAAGTCACAGTTTTTCATGTTAAAAATGAATACGTCCCTTATCCACTCTTGTTCGGCGTTGATGCCAATTTCACATGATCTTGCTAAGTCAGACATTTCCCCTCAAAGTTACTCGTAGGATTCCCTGTCCTTCTGTTTTCTGCTTAGCAATGTTTGTGGGTTTGATAAAACCTGTTTCCAGTAGGTCGAAAATTCTTTGAAAGAGATTGCTAGGACTTTAACCCTTGGGTGTTTTTGAGCGAACACTCTCTTTCCTTCAGCTCCTAGGGCCAGATATAAGATTCATCTTACTTTTTTATCGACCTCGTACCTCAATTTCACATGATCTTGCTAAGTCAGACAATTCCCCTCAAAGTTATTCGTAGGATTCCCTGACCTTCTGTTTTCTGCTTAGTAATATTTGTGGGTTTGATAAAACCTGTTTCCAGTAGGTCAAAAATTCTTTGAAGGAGATTGCTAGGACTTTAACCCTTGGGTGTTTTTGAGCGAACACTCTCTTTCCTTCAGCTCCTAGGGCCAGATATAAGATTCATCTTACTTTTTTATCGACCTCGTACCTCAATTTCACATGATCTTGCTAAGTCAGACAATGCCCCTCAAAGTTATTCGTAGGATTCCCTGTCCTTCTGTTTTCTGCTTAGTAATGTTTGTGGGTTTGATAAAACCTGTTTCCAGTAGGTCAAAAATTCTTTGAAGGAGATTGCTAGGACTTTAACCCTGGGGTGCTTTTGAGCGAACTCTCTCTTTCCTTCAGCTCCTAGTGCCAGATATAAGATTCATCTCACTTTTTTATCGACCTCGTATCTCCTCATGCCTCCGATTTTTCTTTTCTCCTCTGCAAGTCGTTTGTCTTCTGCGTGTTCATAGATTCGCATGGTTTCTTCGTTTCTGGCCTCCCTAGCTTTCCTCTGTGGTTCTTTTTCTGAATCCTGGGCTTCTACTAAAATAGAATAGCCTTTTTTGTCTATGATAGCTTGTTTTAGTGCGTCCACTGGATTAAATGTCTCTGAGAGTAAGAAAGTCACAGTTTTTCATGTTAAAAATGAATACGTCCCTTATCCACTCTTGTTCGGCGTTGATGCCAATTTCACATGATCTTGCTAAGTCAGACAATTCCCCTCAAAGTTATTCGTAGGATTCCCTGTCCTTCTGTTTTCTGCTTAGTAATGTTTGTGGGTTTGATAAAACCTGTTTCCAGTAGGTCGAAAATTCTTTGAAAGAGATTGCTAGGACTTTAACCCTTGGGTGTTTTTGAGCGAACACTCTCTTTCCTTCAGCTCCTAGGGCCAGATATAAGATTCATCTTACTTTTTTATCGACCTCGTACCTCAATTTCACATGATCTTGCTAAGTCAGACAATTCCCCTCAAAGTTATTTGTAGGATTCCCTGACCTTCTGTTTTCTGCTTAGTAATGTTTGTGGGTTTGATAAAACCTGTTTCCAGTAGGTCAAAAATTCTTTGAAGGAGATTGCTAGGACTTTAACCCTTGGGTGTTTTTGAGCGAACAATCTCTTTCTTTCAGCTCCTAGGGCCAGATATAAGATTCATCTTACTTTTTTATCGACCTCGTATCTCCTCATGCCTCCGATTTTTCTTTTCTCCTCTGCAAGTCGTTTGTCTTCTGCGTGTTCATAGATTCGCATGGTTTCTTTGTTTCTGGCCTCCCTAGCTTTCCTCTGTGGTTCTTTTTCTGAATCCTGGGCTTCTACTAAAATAGAATAGCCTTTTTTGTCTATGATAGCTTGTTTTAGTGCGTCCACTGGATTAAATGTCTCTGAGAGTAAGAAAGTCACAGTTTTTCATGTTAAAAATGAATACGTCCCTTATCCACTCTTGTTCGGCGTTGATGCCAATTTCACATGATCTTGCTAAGTCAGACATTTCCCCTCAAAGTTATTTGTAGGATTCCCTGTCCTTCTGTTTTCTGCTTAGTAATGTTTGTGGGTTTGATAAAACCTGTTTCCAGTAGGTCGAAAATTCTTTGAAAGAGATTGCTAGGACTTTAACCCTTGGGTGTTTTTGAGCGAACACTCTCTTTCCTTCAGCTCCTAGGGCCAGATATAAGATTCATCTTACTTTTTTATCGACCTCGTACCTCAATTTCACATGATCTTGCTAAGTCAGACAATTCCCCTCAAAGTTATTCGTAGGATTCCCTGACCTTCTGTTTTGCGGGAAACCAACTCACGAAAGAACCCAAGAACCCACCAAGACTCATGAAAGAAACCCTCCGAACACGATATGAAGAAAGATACATTGAACCTCTACTCGACAGCAATAGACCTCTAACCGAAAAGAAGTACAGAAACCTGCTAAAAACGATCCACACAAATGAGGTACGCGACGCCTTACAAACCTACGAACACCCAGCAGTCCTCGGACACAATCCACCAAAAATTGCCAAAGAAGAAGCCGAATTACCAAGAACAACAAGAAGAACACTGGCACAGCTCAGATCCGGCTACTCAAAGTTCCTGAACTCGTACATGAACAGAATTGACCCGACAGTAAGCGAACTTTGCCCGGACTGCCAGCAAACAAGCCACACAACTTTACACCTGTTCGACTGCATCGCAAATCCTACGAACTTAACCCCAGCCGATCTCTGGAAGCAACCGAAGAAGACAGCAATATTCCTGAAACTCCCCACAACCCTGGACCCAACAACGAGCGACGAATAGATCTCAGAAGGGCAACAACAACAACGACAACAACCTTCTGTTTTCTGCTTAGTAATGTTTGTGGGTTTGATAAAACCTGTTTCCAGTAGGTCAAAAATTCTTTGAAGGAGATTGCTAGGACTTTAACCCTTGGGTGTTTTTGAGCGAACAATCTCTTTCTTTCAGCTCCTAGGGCCAGATATAAGATTCATCTTACTTTTTTATCGACCTCGTATCTCCTCATGCCTCCGATTTTTCTTTTCTCCTCTGCAAGTCGTTTGTCTTCTGCGTGTTCATAGATTTGCATGGTTTCTTTGTTTCTGGCCTCCCTAGCTTTCCTCTGTGGTTCATTTTTGAATCCTGGGCTTCTACTAAAATAGAATAGCCTTTCTCGTCTATGATAGCTTGGTTTAGTGCGTCCACTGGATTAAATGTCTCCTTCAGCTCCTAGGGCCAGATATAAGATTCATCTTACTTTTTTATCGACCTTGTACCTCAATTTCACATGATCTTGCTAAGTCAGACAATTCCCCTCAAAATTATTCGTAGGATTCCCTGTCCTTCTGTTTTCTGCTTAGTAATGTTTGTGGGTTTGATAAAACCTGTTTCCAGTAGGTCGAAAATTCTTTGAAGGAGATTGCTAGGACTTTAACCCTGGGGTGCTTTTGAGCGAACACTCTCTTTCCTTCAGCTCCTAGTGCCAGATATAAGATTCATCTCACTTTTTTATCGACCTCGTATCTCCTCATGCCTCCGATTTTTCTTTTCTCCTCTGCAAGTCGTTTGTCTTCTGCGTGTTCATAGATTCGCATGGTTTCTTTGTTTCTGGCCTCCCTAGCTTTCCTCTGTGGTTCATTTTCTGAATCTTGGGCTTCTACTAAAATAGAATAGCCTTTCTCGTCTATGATAGCTCGGTTTAGTGCGTCCACTGGATTAAACGTCTCTGAGAGTAATCTACGCTGAAAGTCACATTTTTTCATGTTAAAAATAAAAACGTCCCTTATCCACTCCTGTTCGGCGTTGATGCCAATTTCACATGATCTTGCTAAGTCAGACAATTCCCCTCAAAGTTATTCGTAGGATTCCCTGTCCTTCTGTTTTCTGCTTAGTATTGTTTGTGGGTTTGATAAAACCTGTTTCCAGTAGGTCGAAAACTCTTTGAAGGAGATTGCTAGGTTTTAACCCTTGGGTGTTTTTGAGCGAGCACTCTCTTTCCTTCAACTCCTAGGGCCAGAAATAAGATTAATCTTACTTTTTGTCGACCTCGTATCTCCTCATGCCTCCGATTTTTTTTTGTCTCCTCTGC
>NC_087069.1:22207776-22231447 GCF_963678635.1 Symsagittifera roscoffensis
TAACAAACTTTGTATGATACTACGTATGGTTGATTTTAACTAAATTTTGATTCTGAATGTGATTTCTTGGCAATTTTAACAAAACGCTTGGACATTTCGAAGCTTTAAAAATATTAAGAGAAAAAATAAGAATGAAAGATGCCTGAAAACAGACAAAACTACAACGCAGAAACAACAGCGCATATGTTTTTAACAATCAAACTTAAAATTAAACGTTGCGTATGAAATTTAACCGGAAAATGAGACTTAGTTTTATGGTAAAAACTTGAGTTTCTAACAAATTTGTAGTTCCAAAAGTTCCAATTAAGGCAATTCAGTTTGCGTTTGGCGCTATCTCGTGCAATTTAAAAGTAACCTAAGCTTTGACAGTTTTTTGATTGTCCAGGAATTTTTCAGTCATTTTTATGCTTCCAGTCAAGCACCAAAGTTTGGTTTGTTCATAGGAATTCGTTGCTTATTTTTTTTCCATGGTGTACTAATCAATGTTATGAAGTGATGACCCCTTGAGATCCAGATCTTTTCGGTTTGCCAAAAAGGTCACCGAAGTTTATTAGCAGTTACTAAAGAATCAGTCTTTCATCAAAGCCAACTAAAACAATTCTCAACCAGTTGCTAGTCTCATTACACTTCAATTTTAGCACAATGGGGAATGTATAATATTTTATCGCGCCAGGGGCTGTGGTGAAAAGGCTCGAAAGTTTATTCGATGGGACATTATGAGCCGGAAAGACCGATTGATGTACTCGTGGACAAAACTATGCGCAAATTCAAATTTTTCTCTCTAAAATACCTGTTTTCAAAGTTGATCTTGGATAAATTTCAGGCAAAATTTAAACAAAATTTTTACACAAAACCAAAACTAAATGATCGAAGCCACCCTCCATGTATTTGTCATACTTTCATTTGAGAAGTTTCTTAAGGATCTGAAGCCGGTTACATCATCTGCTGCAAAATAACATCGGAGTGAACTCTTACCCGAATAAGCAGAGTAAAAAGAATTGTTCGTGCGACGTGAAACCTTCTTGGCGAGAAAATTGAAAAAAAAATCAACTGTACTAAACTTAGCTGTTTCTTGAAAATTCACGCGTTTTAAAAAACTCGTGCGGATGATGAAAATTGGCATTTTCATACCCGGAATTTTTGTTAAGTGCTTCAAATTAGAAATTGAAACTTTCACGAAGGTTAGCTAAGATTTTTTGTTGTCAGTCGATGAAAACTTTTTGATTGATTTCTAAGTCGATTTTGTCCGGAATGATCATTAATGTTAGTCCTTCTCGAGAGCAACAACCTGATTTTCCCTCAAGTTTTGTCCATTAGTTTATGAGTACAATCCATCTGGAACAATATTTTGTTTTAGTTGAAAGACATATGAATAGTAAATGTTCCCATGCTTTACGAGGTAGGTAAACAACATTTAATTTTTGCATCTGGAAATTTTGCGACGCAAATCAAGACAAACAATGTCAAGATATGAAAAGTTTTCGAGATGTAACATTAAGCTGTTTTTTTCAGGCATGTGAAACAGGTGTGAAAACATACAAAGCACGCATACTTGAAAAATTTTTGCACGCCAGCAAGCTTACAAGCACAAACATAAGACGAATATCGGAAAAAATTGAACGCCAGCACTTTGTTACTTCTATTTACACTAGTGGATCAAGTAAAGGGCAAATTCAGGTTTTTTCTTCAGTATGCAAGATTTTGATGTCCATTTTGCCCAATATTTACTTCTAAATTTTGCACTGCTAAATTTTGACCAAGTGCAAATCATTAGAGCTACAACCTATGAACCTGTCATTATTTGGTTTCAAAGACCTACCAATGTAATCCAGATGTAAAAATGCCAACTTTCCTTATCTGTTCTTTTTAAATCGGCATAAAATTTTTTAAATTGGCATAAAAGACATAAAATTGTTAAATAATTAATTCCCTGAAACCAAATTTTGATAGTTTCAGAGATGCTAGCTCTGATACTTTGCTCTTGAATTACGTAGATGTTTGTTGAAAAAACAGTCAATAATGAACAAAAACAGAATGGAACACAGGCAGTTTAAAGAAGAAAAACGTAAACTTTTGCCTTGTTTAAAATAAAGCATGTAAATTTAACGAACACATCTAGGGTTAGTAATAAAAAAGACATGCATGCAAGCAAGAAAACAAGATTAAAACTCTCACTATTGGAAAAATTTTCACACCAACTTGTATTTTTCATATTGTTGCACTGGTATTTCAAACATTGCACAATTGTTTCAAATGTTGCACTAATTTTTCAATTTTGCACGAAAACATACCAAATACGCATCAAGTTTCAATTGAATGTTGCAATTTATTTCAATTATGTGAAGTCAAACGAAAGCCGAAAAACATTCAATTATGACTGCTTCACTGGTTTTGGTAACGAATTTTAAAAGCAAATTTAAAGTTTACCAAAAAGAAAAAAACTAAAATTTTTGAGAATTTCTTTGAATTTCTTTGATCGATAGCAACAGCATTTGATGATTCACCTTAAACGAAGTTTTACACTCATGGAAAAATGTAAACGGTATATTACGTTTTCGTTTTAGCAAAATACATTCATAAACCATTTTTCACAACCTATGCTTGACATTTCAGCAAACTTGCTAATTCGAATGTGTGAAAAGGATCTCCTCTGGCCTCTACGAAAAAATCTTTCTTTGGTTTCAATTTTTTGCTCGTCTGAAAACGCTTTTTGTAATTATCTGCAATTGTATTTTCCTATGGCAAGAAACAACCGAGAAAATTTAACCCACTGATTTTTTCAGTTTTCTCGTTGAACTATTTCCTATCGCATGAGCTTATACACACCGTTTTTTTTTAAATCACCTTCTTTGAAAACCTGCTGTGAACGCGTGCTAGAAAACGTTTAGTTTTCAAAGTGTCTATTACGTAGTCCTTTCGTATACAACGTTTTGGGTCAATTCCATAAAAAAATTGTTCTAAAACAAGGAAAAATCACTAAAAATTATCTAAACTTGAAATTTTTTCAGTCTTGTTTCGCTTTTTGATCAAAAAATTTAGGTAGCCTATTTGAGGAAATTTTGATTCGTTCAGCTTAGCTTCTGACACATTTTGTCGTATTAGTTTATTCAGAAAAATTCGTAGTTGCTACCATATCGCCACATAGACTAACTCCAACAAGATTTTATTCGGGCAAAGTTAATAGAGACAGCTTCATCAACAACTTTGAATCTTAACGCTTCTATGCATCAACTCTCGTATTCACCCACTCATCACTGGCCTCCGAAATCTTTTCCAGTGATCCTGAATTGCGTTCTTCGAATCGCCATACACCGTTGCCAAGAGGTAGCTGAATCACAAACAGAAGGCAGAAAACATTTAAAAAAAACAATAATAACAGAGAACCTGTGATCCATAATGCGCCCTTTTACCTGCTGATTTCTTCCCCTAAGTTACCCTGCGTCAAAAAAAATTCCGATCAAATTTAAAAGAGGCAGCTAATTCGACAACTTTGAATATAGATGCTTCTATGCACCAACTCTTGTACCAAATCCTCACGGTCCCCCGAAACGAGTTCGTCAAGTGCCCTGTAGTAATTGAACCTAACCAGAACGCAGAAAACATCAGTCGCTGCGTTCTGACACAGCCAAAATTGTGTTGAAACCCTTAAACTTAACCCGGTTTCAATGCAAAAAATTTTTGTACGATGAGAAATACACAATGAGCCAAAACCGACCCTAATCTTTTAATATTTGATGATCTAAGCTGATTGTAAGCGCAAAATACATCAGAAAAATGGTAAAGTGCTTCAACAACATTTTGCATGTTCAAAAGTAGGAGTTTTTAAAGAAGTACCGGAGCTTTAACTTTTTTATATCAGTAAACATTGGTTAATAGGCGTATCGCCAATTTAGGCGTGAAAAATGCCAATTCAATGTCAGCCAATTTTTTGTGAGTCTAATTGTTTCAAAGCAAAAATTCCCTATGTTGGTTATGAAGCCAAAGTGCGAGTGGGATTAATCACAACTTAGTCCAAACCAAAAACAAAGAGTTTTCACTCCAAATATTAAAAAGAAAGCTTAATAGGAATAAAACTTTGTTGTCAGTTTCAATTTGGTGTTAATTCTCGGTGAATCAAATTTTGATGGCAAAACCAGCGTGATGGGTTTCAGTTTAAAAAATCGAGCTAGCAGATCACATGAAAATTTTTTTCGAAAACTTTGATTTTCTTTCTTGAACATTTACTTACATCTGATTTGCCAACTTAATTGCTTTTAAAATTATGTGAAAGTATGATTAACAGTTACTTCGAATACTTGTCGCATCAAAAGTGTGCCGGTTTAAGCTGCATTCTACGACTCTCAATGCATCCATAAATCAGAATGCTGCCGGTTCAATTGTTGATCGTCAGTTTAACGGTGATTTGTTAACAAGGTAAGAAATCAAGTTTCAATTATTTTTCTGCCCAAACTCGTGTTTTGTTTTAAAAAACTATACCGGAGAGAAAAGTAACGCAACCAAAGGAATTTAAAAAATTTATGATATAAGAAAAATTTGAAAAAAAAAACAAAATGGCTGTTACTATGTTAGTATGTTATTTGTTTCCCGTAGATATTGAGATACCTTGTTTTCATCTGAGAGCGCTCGAGAAATTTTAGAAAATTCAAAAAATCAAATGAAATGCGCACATTTTTGAAAGCTCTGATTACTGTTCCCTTGATATGACGGACTCATTGTCTGTCAAATTTTATTTTTATCCTTTTTCTTTCATTATGATCACAAGGTTTTCTAGGAAATTTGAACACATGAAAATAGTTTGATTGCGTTTTTGTTTTGTAGTTTGTTATAATAGAAAAGTTTTTCCAATGTACTTAAAATCCATCAGAATCGATTATAATCGTTCAAGACAACAAAACAGTAAGGTTATTGCGGTTGGCATGAAAAAGGACGTATTTTGGTTTACAAGAGTGAATTCTCTACCTAATATAATGAGAAATTGGAAAAAAATTGATTAGATTCTCTCAAGGTGTCGGTTTTGATTTGAAAAAAACTCAGATTTTAACCCAATTCACAAACTTGAGTATTTTGAACATGTTTAGCAACTGGCAGTGAAAACCCTACAAAAACATGTTTTGCTCACATATTATCAGTTTGGATGGCCAAATTTAAATGTTTGTAAACATTGAGCTCCAACAACTGATGTATACGCATTCTAAAAAAGCAGGAAAACAACTGTTACTTTAGCAATGAAATACGAAGAATTGTTAAACGCTGTGGTTGTTGATTTTTATGACTAATTTAAGAGTCATAATGTATGGTGTCTTTATATATGAACTGCAACCAGCAAGAACAAGCTTAGTTGTTGTCAACTTTCTTTTTTATTCTTTAGAAACAATCTGTCGAAATCGAAGAAATTTAATTGAAAGTTAGGCAATAATTATTTTTTTTTGAATTTGGAATTTGTTGAATTGTAAATTAGTTTTGAAATTTTTTGAAAAACCATGGCACAATTAGCAGCTGTCAAAACGTCTCACGAAGTGTGTATTTCAACCTACTATTGATATGATAAATAAATGTTTGCTGAAAAAAAAGTCAAAATCAGCTCAGCGTTCAATGTAAACACAGCTCAGTCCACTTTAAGTTTGGTTGTTTGTAAAATTGAGTGGTATTGAATTTAAAACCGCTGCTTCATCCAATACTAAACCATATTTTCTCATCGACCCATCTCTATGTCTCCTGTTTGTGAAAATCTGTGTCTGTTTCGAGATAGAGTTCTCCAAATTCGTTAAAGTCGCAAAATCTAGCGAAAAAGATATAATCCAGTTCCAACAAATTCAAATCGGACTCTAATACAAACAACCTTACTATTATTATTTCACAATGTCCTATAGTAGATTTGATAATGTCTCCTGAACAGTTGTCTCCTGTAGATTTAGAAAATTGAGTCTCCTGAACAATTGATTTTTGATTGCTCTATGGGCTTTTTCGCGATATTTTGTCTTTGCATGCTTTAATCTGTTCACTCTGTAATAGCCATAGAAACTTTTTCCTAGAAACTGCATGGTTTGAGCTTGCAAACCAGATAATTGATTCTCGTCAACAGCTCGCCTAGCATCAAAAACAGACTGAAAGAACTTTTGAAAAATTTTGTAGAGGGTAATGTACAAGTCGATGAATTTTTATAGTTCAAAATCCAAGTAAAAATTGAAGGCTGTTGTTAAAAGTGTTTCTTTGGCTCAATTGAAACTCGAAATCATCATTCGTTGAATTTGTCTTAGAAAAAAAATCTTAAGCTTTTGTTTTCATAGTTTACCGTATATTAATTCTGATAACATCGATAATTTTGAAATTTTGCAGAAAACTGGAGAATTTGGCTTTGAATTCATCTAGATCTATGAGATTGCCGCATTGCACGTAGTCCAACATTGTTTCATCCCTTTTTTTAAACTAGAGCGAAATAAATTTAGGAAATTTTTTTGATAGAAAATTTGTTCTAACCTGATTTTTTACGGCTACTTTGTTTCCAAATTGATCCAACCAACTAAGCTCTAACAGTTTTTCTACGGAGAATTGTTCTTCTAGGATGTAATTTTTTTTTAAAGCTCATGCGATCTTTTCTGTTTCTAGTTTATTGTCTTTATCAGTAAAACTAGTTCTTGCTTCTTGACAGAGACAAAAAGGAAACTGATAACCCATTGCTTCAAAACAGTCTTAAAATGGTCACAAAATCCATCAACACAGAAGCAACCATATTTTTTCTGAGTTTTGTGTCGTGTAGTAGCTATCAATTGTGCATTGGGGTCTGGTTGCTTTAAAAAATCAGAGTTCAATTTTTCGAAAGGCGATCTCGATTTAGCCTCGCCCTGAGTTTTTGCGTTTCTTCATTACAGTCTCATCAACTATAGAATCCTATGGGCATTTCCTGACACCGCGTATACATAGAATTGACTGGTATTAACTCTAACGATTGATTTAAACAAGAAAAATGACTTTAAAATTTTTTCTTCTTAGCTAGAGTTTTCCTCGTAGAAAATAATTGAAAGGCCACCGATCACATTTTCCCGTATTTTTTCTAACAAGCCACTATCACGCGAGAAGTAGATTGGAATGTATAGTCGGTGGAATTATATGGACAAATAATTGCTACCTTGCCTTGTTGTTTGCATCAGAATTTTATCAGGTCTATATCAAAGCATATTGAAATTGAGCCGTACTTCATTACGAGACAAACTGTGCACTGGATAGGAGCACAATTTTGTGTCTGTTTGTTCCTGAATTCCAGAGACAAGTCTTTAAACATGTTTAAATTTGTCAGGACGATCAAAGAAAACGAAACAACAAAAGAAAAACAAAGGGAGCGCCCTTGTTGCGGAATCCGCATACAATGCACAAAATGCACTGTTCGGCCTCGTAATGCTTTGCATAGCTTCAAGATTAGGAACAGCATCTTTTTTGTTATGCCAAGGTAGATAACTGCAAAAAATCACGTTTTTCTGCTCCCAGAAAGATTTTCAAATTTTGAAGTTCAAACAATATTTTTTTTGGAATGTTTAGTTTGATGGCCGACAATTTTATTACTTGCTCGTCAGCTAAGAACATGTTTGAGCAAGTTTCATAAGTTTATGAAAATCCTCATTTTCTTTATCGAGGGCGTTCCTGTTCTTCAAATTGTTGTAAAAGTCATATAATATCAGTAGTTATTGTTCATCGAGCTCTATGGAATCATCAAATTACTCGCATGAAAAGTTTTTTACAGACTGTTAAGTAGGTACCTCCCCAAAAACGTCAAAATTTCCAGCAGCTAAATATTCCTAACTTTGAAAGAAACAAGTTAGTTATCTCAAGGTTCAGTTTCTTTTTCATTGGTAGGGTAAAGTTAGTGGAACCTGATCTAAACTACATTTTATAATTGGATAAATTGGATATTTTACCACTGTAAAATATTTAATATTAACCAATCATAATCCATCTAACTAACAACCCACTTATTTGTAAGGGCTGAAATTACTTGTAATTTCAGCACCAGAGAGATTTGAATTTAACTTAGAAATTAGTTGCCTCTCCAAGAGAACTTCAGCTGCCGCAATAAACCAGTAAACTCTAGATCTATTGAGTCTAGCAGAGACTAGTTAAACACCCTGAGACTAGTAAATATAAGAGTAAGATTAGGATCGGTATTAGACTAAGAAGTTGCACGAATCTATCCGGCCGAAAAAAAAGATAGCGTGACGAGCAGACGGTGTACACTATCCGAAATTACTCTATGAGTTAACAACTTCGGTTATAACTCATTAGTAATGATTTGATGATTGTTCTATCATACTGGCTTCTGTTGAAACAGGCAGGATATTGATGTATCTCTATAGAGGGTGGATCAAATCAATCAATAGAGGTTTTGAATCCTGAGAAAGTAGGTGAATGTATCGGTTTCTTCTTCGTCCTCAGCACATTTGCCTTCGTTTTCTCTCGGTTTTTCTGAAGTTTTTCTCTTCATTTTTTTTTATTTTTCGACTTTTTTGTTCGCTGAGAATGCACAAAAATGTGAATACCCTTCAGGTTAATTTTTGCTTCGAAAAACTTTGATCAAATCTCAATTTTCTTTTTTCAGCCACCAATTCTAAATTTGCTGCATACTCATTTAATGGGAATTGCGCACCTTTGTTACCCAAAAATGGGTTTTTCAACAATTGGTTAGAAGTGACACCAAAAGATAATCAAGCTTCTCAATTGTTTAAATTGTTTTTGTCAAATTTAGCTCTTCAATCCGTACGCAAACTGTTTCAAAGTCAAAAATGAAGTTTTTTTTGAAAAAAATCGTTCTCTGGTATGTTCAATGTTGAACCCATCCTGCTGTTATTCAATTAGCGTCTCACATAATTTGCTTTGGTTCAAGGATTTTGACTCGGTCTTTGCAACGTAGAAGACGCTTGCTGATTTTTTGAGACATTTTTAAAAATGTATCACAGGTTGAGCATCGGAAGCAATTTTTAAAAACTGTCGGTATTATTGACATAGATAAAACGAGTTTTGTATTGTAGAAGCTTCAATAGGTTCTCATATCTACCGATAGTATCTTCAATATCGAATCTGTAAATGAAGATGTTTTTCTCCACTGCATCTTCAACGTTTTGTAAACCATCTATAGAATATCCACGAAACTATTACTGATTTCATTCCTACATTTCAAGAAAATAATTGAAATTTCTAAAGGTTTTTTTACGAGTTTTATTTCCATGTAAATGAACTGCGAGTGCTCGTGAAAAAACCTAAGTTGTAATTGTTTGACTGCTGGCGCTTTTATCCCCAAATCAAACCGAAAATTCTCAGTAAACATTCGCAAATCGCTAAATATGAACAGCTCAAAAGCGACAAACTCATAAAGATCAACTTCAATTGCCGTTTTGTTTTTTGTCTATCTTAATAACACGCTTCCACGATATCTCGCTTATTAACTCTGTGCTGTGTTGCTGCGATCCCTGATTCAGTACAAAGCAAATTTGATTGATGAAAGTTTCTGTTGTTAAAGGAGCGTAGACAAAACGATACGTGCCTACTTCTTTTTTACGTAACAGAATTTCCAAACAAAAAGTTTTCTGGCAAAAACAAATTTTTTCAACAATTTGATCTGGTTTTTTACAAGTGTGATACAAGTGTGATATAAGTGTGATGTCCATATCTAACTCGGAAATTGCTCAGAGATATTGATATGCCTTTTTTTTGAAATGGCAATTCATTTGCTGCTGATTGTAAGTACATTAATTACCATTTGGACAAGAAATACTCCTCCAACACATCTTTCTCAATGTCGAGCAACATGCGCCCAAACAAAGATTTTAATGCAGTCGTCGCTTTTTATTTCATCATTCCTGTTAAGAGACGTCATCTGAAAAAAGGGCAAATTTAATTTCTACAAGAAATAAGATTTTAAAAAATTGAGCAACTACAAAAATAGGGAGTTTGAAATGCCTAAAAAACGGTAAAAAAGTTTATGTTCATTTCGAATTGCTACGAAGTATTTAGGCAATTTATTTTCATTTAACGAATTCAGAATTAGGGGGTTTATGATTCGCTGTTTTTTAAACGGATAACCAATCAGAGTTGAGTAAGTTTCCTAAATGCACCCTTTCTCTGAGATCAACCAATCAGATGGCAACATTTTGTTTTAATGATTTATTTTTAAAAACTTGAATTTTTTCGGAAAATGCCTATAAAAAAAGTTTGAGTTTCCTGGAGCTACTTTACAGAAAAAAAAATCGACTTTAGTGATACGTGTGAGCAAAAATTTATGAGGGTGGGGGAGGAATTGCTTTCTACAAAATAAGTTACTCTCCTTTCAAAAACTTGCAGCAGAACTTACTTCGACAAGACTTTAGTTTTCTTTTCTGGAAAAACTCAAGTTAATTGAAAAAGCAAATGATGAATTATAAAAACTATTTTTTTCTGTACTCTAAAGCAAAATTTGTCAAAACCAACCTCCTCCGAGGATCTCAAAATCTCAAACTTTTTTGTTAAAAAAAATTAGGACTTCCCATTTTTTAATTTCAAGAATATAAACTTTTGGTGTTTTTGTCGTAAGTTTTCTGTAAATGTTAAAGAAAATGTGTTCATGCACTCAATTATAAAATTCTTTTTTTAGTTTAATATTGGAATTTTTTTTTAAAAAGTTCTATCAGAAAAGTGTCAAAACCTCGACTCTTGACAAATTTTCTTCTTTCCTTATGTTTTTCTGCAATTTTTATAATCTTAAGGGAAAAAATTTGGTCACTCTTTTTTTGCATTTCTGTTAGTTTTATTTTTCATTTCTTTTAGAAAATGATTTAAACAAAAATTTCCATATTCGTTTTTTGAAGATTTGTGCTAAAAAAAGAATTTTTTTTAATTATGACTTGATGGAAAATTGTCATAAGAAAAACTATTTTAATTGATATGATGAGACTAAGGTGAAAACTTTATATGAAAAGGTGCTCAAAATTGATTGATTATAGCTACGTTCCATGATAACATAAATTTCTCAGATTTTTTGCATATTTTAGGGAAATTTAATTTTTTCTAATTTTTTTGCACTCTGTTCAAATTTTGAAACAAAGTTTGCATTTTTGTTTTATATCGAAGGGATGTTCGCAGTTTGTTCAAAAAAAGATGAAAACTATTTTGCATCTTGTTAATAAAAATGAACAGTGTTTCCGCAATTTGGTAAAATGTTTGACTTTTTCACATAACAATAGAAAAACGACGTAATAATCAGTTTTAATAGAAGAAATGTAATGATCACTATTTACAAGTCGATATGATCATCAAAAACTTTTTTGACAAAATCATATTCAAATCGGACAGCCCGTTAAATTGAGTGACGTAATTACAGTTGAAAAGAATCTATGCTTGTACAAGGTCTTATGAGAGTAAATTTCCTGATACAAATAAGGGTGTTTATATACTCCTCGTTGACTTTGATCAAAAGAAAGTACCATTAGATCAAATTGGAAGTTAAAAATCTCTCAGGAACATAATGAATTGTGAGAGGATACTCAAGTATTGTTCGCAGTATTATACTTTTCTTTCAAATTGGTGGAGATGGAGGTGAATAAACATTTGTCATTGTGGACAGAATAAAATTTAGGAAGCTTGACACAGAAAAGCAGCTATAATGTGGCAACGTTCGATTATTTGTGATTTTATATAATGTTTTACATCAGAAACTCTTTTAAGTCCTGGTCTGGTTGTTTTGATCGCATAGAGAAAACATAGAAAAGAAAATAGCGAAAATTTCATGTACTATTAAAACTGGACAACGTCTGGTATTTTGTGTACAAGGTATCTAACGACTCACTTGGAAATCTTTTTATGAAAATTAAACTTAGCTTGAATAAAGATTGAGAATTCTAAAAGCTGCAGAAACCGTTTTTTTTGGAGAAAGTGACCAAAACCATAAATTTTTATCAAAAAATTGGGAAACAAAGGATACAATTTGACTTGACAACACTTGGTGAAAAAATCAGTTTTTAATATTCAGAGTTGAGAAAGATAATTGGAGATAAATCAACTACTCAATTTGTCGTAGAAACACTCTACACTGCGCAGAAAGAAAAGCATTTGCATATGGCATATGGAACTCGATATGGTTTTATTAATTGTACATCATGAGAGTCTTACTAAACTAGTTTTTCAAAAACCTAACTATCAATCTTTGTCATCTTTTTTTTCTAGTGTTAAGCTATTTGGTCAATGTGATAAACCCGTATTTTTAGGAATATATGTTCTACATGGGAAAAATCACGAACGAAAGTCATGAAAGTGGCTTGGACGTACATGTAAAAGATACTTCTTAATTTTTTGGACCAACGTTTCGTTATAGTTTTAAAAATAGCATGCGCAATTGTTCGAATTTTGTTATCCATAACAAGAAAAAACAAAAAACTGGGTGGTTATCTTGTCCAGTACAGTCGGTTAGATTTGACATTCACCAAAGCCATGAATAAAAGTTCATCAACCAAGAAACGAGCTTTTGTTTCGATAGTTGGTACAAGTGAGTAGTAGATGTTGATGCTAATGTGGGGGGGGGGGGGCTGTTGAGCATGGCTGACCCCATGTATTAGGATACGTTAAAGATTTCCGGTCAGTCATGATATGTATTAAGATTAGGTATAGAGTCTACAATGTAATAAGGTAGGGAATACCAATGGTAAGGTTTCATGGTTTGTGTGATGGTAAGATAATGGTAAGAAAAACGATTTTTTTTTATTTTTGTGTGAAAAAATTAAGTTTTTTTGCAAAATTTATTTAATAATTATCCGCAAAATTCCGCGCTATCTAATTGTTAAATATCACAGGTTAACTACGTGTAGACTGTAGATTGAATTTCTTGTAAAAAAATTTTGGTACATGGTAAGTCAATGGTAAGAGTTTTTGGGCAAAAACTTGGAGTTTTGATCACAAAAATTGAAACTTTTTCAAAAAAAAACTTCATAACACAATAAGATTTGTTATAATTCGATTTAATAACAATTAATCAGTCAATCCTAATTTTTGAAATTCTATCTGAACCTATTCTGAATCCTACTGAAACTTCAAAAAAGTTCAAATTTTTGAGAGAAAAAACTAAATTACAAAGAAAGAACACAAATCACTGCATCGTCCAGTAAAACTACTGCCATAATTTACACTTACAAATAAAACACTATAAATTTACATAAAATTACATATAAAATTCAAATCATGCACATCATGAATATTATTCAATATTCTCTGGTAGAGTTTAAAAAGAAGAAATGTTGAACAAATTGCGTGAAATCTACACAAATTGTCAATGTCTTGTAGTTTTCTGTGAACCTTTCGCCCATACTTTTTTAATAGAAAGGAATAAGTTAATCTTTTTCGACCCAAAGAATCAGCAAAGTAGTAGGTTTTGTCCAATTGAGCTTTCATAATCCAGTGTTCCCCTCTATCATTGCTTGGAGCTGTTAACAATTGCAAAAGAGTAGGTAATTTATCAGAGGGGTAAAATCCCATGTACTTGAACCTGAGTTCAGAATTTTTTTCATTATTTTGCTGAAATGAAAAATTATCCATCTTTGCATTTATTTGCTGATTGACATCTAAAAACAAAGAAATAGATAGTTTGATAGTGTAATTTAGGGTAAAAAAACTAAGGTTAACGACTTATGCACTTTTAGGTATTGAAACAACAAAGTCCCATACACAAAGTTTAAGAACTGGACAAAGGTTATTAAACAATTGTTTACAGTCTAGGTTGAAGAAATTTCTTGGGTTCCCAATTAAACAGCATTCATTATCAGCTTTTTCTGGAGGTTTAGGTCTGCAGAAAAACAAAAAAGATAGTACAGAGACAACAATGAAAAGTCCCAAAAAATTACAACATTTTCATAGGAATCTGAAAACTCAAAAAAAAACTAAACAATTTTAGCGACTGTTCCGAAATTGTCAATTTGAACATTTGATAGTCTTTCTCCCAAGACTATCACTTCCGTTAATTGCTCCAAGAGAAGCTGGAAAAATATTCCTAATTTTAAGCTCTCTCTACTAAGTTCTGGATAATGCAATTGTTCAGCTGCATCCTGTAGTGAAGTCAGGTCAAAAACTAGAATAGAGTGATTTTGAAAATCTTCCATAGGAAGAGCTGGGAAATCTTTGTTAAACTGCATTGCTTTCATTGTTGTAACATAAGGACGACAAATATAAGTTGTATCTAATGAAAAAGTTGCTCTTCAACTCCGATTAAATCTAAGCTCTCTCAAATGAAATTGCTGATAGCTGAAAGAGTTTTCATGAAAATATCCTGCAACAGCTATTCTTCTTATTGGAGCATAATTGATTATATTTTCTTGTATGAATTGGTTTTGACGAGGTGGAAAGGTTTTGATCGATTGACATTAAAAACCATTGTATTGTTAAAATAAATTTCACAATTGGAGAATAGTGAAAGTAAAGGATTGTTTACATAACTTAAGTAACTTGTTTACATAAGTTAAGTACATACGTTCTTGTATGAATTGGTTTCGACGAGATGGAATGATAAAAAGTGTTGCTATAGTTTGCATGTAATTGTATTGAGCAGGTTCTTTTTCCAGACTCAATTGCAAGTATTGATGATTAGGTTCAGCAACCAAAAATCTTCCAGTAAACAGAGAACAATCAACAATTTTCAGACTGACATTTGGGTTATCAGATCACAAGTAAAAATTAGGTCTAGCTCGAGTTAGTTTAATTCGAACTTTGGTATTTGGTAGCAACAATTTGTCGCAAGTAAGCAAACCTCCCGTGGAGTGAAAAGGTTATCTCTGTTCCTAAGGAGTTTGCTCTTTCAGTGAACGGATGCATATCAAATGCATCAGAAAACTCTTCAAAACTGTATCCATGACAATCAAGTATTCCTTTATTATTCACTGCTGACGAGTTGAATTCGTTCGATTTTTGTGCCTTATGAGGATATAATTGATTGTCATTGAAAACCAATGAATTAATAAAATCATTTTCACAATTGGAAAATAGTGAAAGTAAAAGATAGTTTACATAAGTTAAGTAATTTGTTTACATAAGTTAAGTACATAAGTTCTTGTATGAATTGGTTTTGACGAGATGAAATGATAAAAGGTGTTGCTATAGTTTGCATGTAATTATATTGAGCAGGTTTTATTTCCAGATTCCATTGCAAATAATGATGATTAGGTCAGTAACCAAAAATCTTCTACCAAACAGAGAACAATCAACAATTTTCAGACTGGCATTTGGATTATCAGATGACATGTAAAAATCAGGTCTAGCTCGAATTAGTTTAATTCGAACTTTGGTATTTGGTAGCAACAATTTGTCGCAAGTAAGCAAACCTCCCATGGAGTGAAATGTTATCCATGTTCCTAAGGAGTTTACTCTATCTATTGTTTCCAAACTGTTTTTTTTTCCACGAATTTTGCATAAGTTTTGAGTTTTTAACGCCCACTAACAACTTCACCAATCTCTGGAGCAGCGATTTCAAACAAATCTCTTCCAATTCTTTTCGCAGCTGGTACTGTATATTTTTTAATAAAGGGGATTGCAGTTCTCCCAAGAGTTTGTGCGAGAGCTCGAACACCTCATCCACGTTGTCTTGCATGTCCTCAAAAAATAGGGAAGTCAGCGGAGCTTTGAGCAACCATTTAGTATGAAGTTTAAATCAAAAAAGGTTATTCGGAAATTTGCGGAGCAAGAGAACAACTCGGGTAATTCCTACGGACACAAAAGGAATTTTTTCGCCTGTACTATTTCTTAGGTCTACCTTGATTCTTTGGAAAAAAAATTTCAATAGTTTTTTAAACTGTAAATGTGTAAAGGACTGATAATTCATCTACTGTCCTGTAGAAATTATATCTCCACTCTTCTTTTTGGAGATGAATGAAATACACCGCAATTTTGTGTCACCGATTATGTTATATTCTATGATATAAACTTATATAATTAAAGAATGTGTTCTTATAATGTCGTTAGAATACTGAGGATAATGTGGACCATTTTTGTCATCATAACACCTTGTTTGATTTCGCTCTAAATCACAATCAAAAATGTGACTCAAATCAGAAATTTGAATAATAAACACTGATTGATGAACGGCAACGTTTTCCCTAAATTTATCTACTGATAGACAGATTCCGTTATATTCAAAACTTGAGCACCTAGACGTTCTAGATTTTCGTTGTTCATGGCTACAACTATCTCAACAATACTTGGATACATTGCTGGTTCAATATGCATCGGTACATTCTTTCTTTTCTCCTCAGAGCTTTCTCTACCATCTACGATTGTAAACTTTCCCTCTGTAACATTTTGGTACAAAGAAGGGTATGGTTTTTCTGAAAAAGCAACCTCCCATTCTCCTTTCAATTGTATTTATTCGGGTAAAAAGTTTGTAAAAGAACTAAGACTACTATTATCAAAAGTAAAAGAATCCATGGCAACTGATCGATAGAAATTCAGTTTTAAAAATGTTTTACTTCAATTAGAACATTTTCTCAGTTGTTTTTCAAAAAAAATTTCCCAGAGTTTCTATTTTGTCGAGATCTTTAATGATGTATGTAGGAGGCTTTTTGATGATTTTGCCGAAGTTTCCAAAATTTCATCTGTAAATTGTGGTTTGTATCCTTTGCGGAACAGAATATCATTCTTTGAAATCCTCACTCTGTCTACAATTTTGAATTTTAGTTTCTCATACCTTGTTAGAGTGGTTTATTGTTCAGAAGTGAGAGGAAATCAGTTTTCCTAACATCTCTAGGTAATTTTCCTATAGATCTATTGACGCGACAGTTCACTGTAGACACAAATTGAGGGATTTGTGAATGAATTTTTCATAATGATCTTCTATGTAGCGGTAAACTATGTGTTTTAATGGTTAACAAAAGCAGCTTCTGTTTCGCTCCTTGTCGAATAAACTTCATTATTTTTCTCCTTGCAAAAAATTTGGGAAGTTTCACCATACTCTGTTCCTCTATCAACCCAAAGCTTTTCAGGAGTGTTTTTTTTTCGAGAAATCAATTTTTTGAAAGCTTGCAAAATGTCTCTGGCATATTTAGATTTCTTTATTTGATTTCTAAAAATTCGCGAAAAAACATCAACAGCAACCAATAAATATTTGACTCCATTGTTTTGACTCGCTAGTTTGTACAAAAAAAACCAAATCCATACACCAATTTTCATTGATATATTTTGAAAAAGCTTCAAGTCTTCGAAACGTCTGATTGGATGACAAAATTTTGTATACGGTGTTTTGATTTGTAAAAACTGTTCTACTTTCTTTTTTGACAATCCGCGTGCATTATTCGAGTTTCTCACAAAACCGTAAGCAGCTCTACCCTTATAATACAATCTGTTCAGACTCACCTTTTAAGATTTTGAAAGGGAATCAAGTTCCTCTGTCTTTCACTTAGGCATTCTTGTTGATAAAAAGTTTAGGGGGAATTTGAGCTGCTTCCAAAATGGTAAAGTGAATATCTGGAAAGTCGTTATTTTTACGCTTTAGTGCACACACAAAGTCTACAATTGATTTTTTTTGTGTCTGGACTATCTAAACTGATATTTTTTGACTGACTTAGTCTAATTCTGAAAACTAAAAATGAATCAATAAAAATTTATTGCTACTAGTTTTCAACCTCGAATTTAAAGCACTCTAAATAGAATCAAAATATTTTGGTACACTCTCCTCTTTTTTTGATTTTGTTCCAATGTTGTTGTTTTTTGGAAGTGTACTTGAGTAAGGAATTAGAACAAACTTATCCATACTTATCAATAGTTCAATGACAAAATTAGTCACAAAATGAATTAGTTGTCAGCCTTAGCCGAGCTTAAAATAGTTAACCTTTTATGAAGTGAGGTTCTCCTTTGTGTGAGTTCTGACTTTTCTCTCCGATATTTATGTACGACCACTCTTCGGAGAACCTTTAGATCTCCTCGTAGCAAGTTAACTAGACATTCGCTGTTCAACTGAAAGAAATTTTTTGGACAAGAGAGGATGAATAGTTCTTGAACTTTTTGGGAAAATGTTTGAAATATTTGGAGTATAGAGATGTATTGTATGCTCATCGTCCAAAAATTTTGATTCTGTTCCTTCTGATAAATAAAATTTTGATATAACTGAACCGCTGTTTGTGCAAAATCTTAGCGAATCAACTGTTTTTGGAGTTAAATCAATGTGTAAATGACCTTAAGGAGTAAATGTTCCATCTTGATACCACTCTTTCACAATTGTGATCCTAGAAATAGTTGTTAACTTAATGTATTGATCTGTAAAACATCTCTCAGTGACATGAAAAAGGTTATATGTGTTTTTTGTAACCCAACATCTCTTACCAATTTGCTTTGATGGAACAATTTATGCTTAATATATCTTGTATTCAGTCCCATGTATCTTCCAGCAATAGCAATTCTTACGAACCGCTTAAAATTTGAAATTTTTTCACAAGAATCATCAAATAATAACAGGTATTTTGGTTTTATTATTAGGAAGGTTTTCATTTAGTTCAAAGTCAACTCCATGGACAAATTTTAAGTTTTTTTTGTTTGCATTTGTCCATAAAGAGGTTAAAAATGTTGATAAAAAAAAAAAATTGTCAAATTTTGGTTGGAATGTTCCAATTTTTAACCAATCAAATCTAGGTTTCAATTTTCGAGATCCACTTGGTCTAACTGGCGAAATAAAAACTCGCTCTTAGGTAGAAATTACTTAATTCATAGGTTTGGAGAAGGTAATCTATAACCGACTATAGTTGATAAAATTACTACCCAAACTGCTGTTTCTTCACATGAAGTTTATAAAATTATTCGATTGATTGCACAGGCTAGTTTTAAAACTATGACAAAAATTGGCACAGGAAAATTAAAAGAGATTTATTACACGTACGTCCGAAAAACATTCATCAAAAACTTTCATCAATCAACTTTCTTTCATTCTCCTCATCAAAAAAAATCCTTAATTTAAGTGCTTGTAACTTTCATCACCCATCTCAACTTTGAAATTATAAAATTGATAAGGATTAACTTTTAAATTTCAAAAACACAAGGCAATACAAAAATATTTAGATAAATCACAAATTGAAAAAAAACATCGAGTCCAAATGCTTTTCTTTCTGCACAGTGAAGAGTTTTTGCATGAAAAATGATTAGTTGCTATACACCTCCAATCATATTCTTCATTTTTGAAAATCAATTTCTGAATTTTTGAAGATGCGTAGTCATCCAAGTTTGTAACCTTTGCTTTCAAAATTTCGGACAGAAGTTTACATTTTTCATAACCTTTTTGTTTTCAATACACTCAATATCCAAAACAACTCATGATGTTAAATGTTTTCGCATATTGATGAAGCGAATAATTAACATATAAACATAAGAACAATCCAGTCAGGTGAGCAAGAAAACAAGAACTAGGAAAGCTGGGTAAAACATAACACCAACCAAGTCCCTTATGCGTAGTAGTCTCCACAGATCCAGCTGCATCATGTAAAATTGCGTGAAGCCTGAATGTTTTTGCTTTGCAAAAAAATATTCCATACAGGATTTTCCGTATCCAACTAGACCTCCAAAAGGAATCTTTTGGTCCATTTCTTTCAAATTTATGCTTGGGTCCAAAACAATACAGGTACAAATAAGGTAAATTTTTCTTTTTTTTTCTACATTAGACAAAACCGAGGGAAAGAAATCAACCAGTCTATCAAACTCCTCTTTTTCAAACTCAAATTTCTGATTGTTTTTCCAAGTGTTTCCTTTTCTACGATATTCTATAAGATCTTTTTTTGTAATATCTGAACGATAATTTAGAAAAACTTTACGTCTTCCTTTATGCAAAGTCCACTAAAACTGAGAAAATTGTGATTCTGTATCAAAATCTTGCAATTTTGGTAAATGTTGAGATTCCAAATCGGTTAGTGAAAATTTCTGGGACTTTTTTCGTGAGACGATTTGTCAACGTCCCAAATTATTTTGAAGCAACCAGTTGGAAAAACCAATGTTCCAATCTATACTGCGCAGCTCAAATAAATTTTCAAAAATGATTCAAGCAGATAAATTTTTGAATTACATGACTATAATAACATCACTCAACAAAATTTTTGAATTTTAAAGTTCTCAACCAACATAAAATCTACCAAAACTTGGGCGAGTTCTTTGAATTCGTTCAATGTAAAGTTGACATAGGCAACTTGCTTCAAGACTTCGTTCTCCTTTGCAGTGAAGAGTCGAATCTGGATGTAGGGTGGCTCGTTCACACTGTACTTCTTGATTGTGACACACACATTTCTCGTCTTGTATTTTGCTAAATCCTACACCGCATGAAAGTTCGCAAGTAATAACCAGAGATTCTTTCATTATCGAGCTTAATTCTAATGCTTCTCTGAAACGTGACCTGAGCATTAGTCTTAGTCTTTTCTTCAAAAAACATTTTGGAGGTTGCAACTTCAGAACTATCGTAACCTTTTAAGTAAAAATAAATTACCGAGAGGAAACTCACAACCAGAGAAAAAAATAGTAAGTTGCGAAGCTGGAAACGAAGTATATTGAACCAGATTTCTATTCAACTTTTGTTGACAAAGTTGTATCTATGAATGACAAAGTTTTAAGAAATATATCGGTGCATAATTATATGAATAGAACGTAGTTTAGCAATCAGTTCATATATTACAATTTGAAAAGCCATTCATTTACCTGAGGATCATTCAATGTTTCTCATTCGAAGTGCTGATTTGAGTCGTTTTTTTTATTGTTATTTAAAACGAAATCGCACCGGGGGTTATTAGAGTAAAAAAATTCCTTACTAGCTTCAGTACCCATAATTTATCATAAGAATACATTACTTAGGGATATATAGCGATATCATAGACTTTTATATAATCGGTATAAATTAATTCCTTTTTTGCCTTTTAATCAATTCAGTTCTAGAGCGAAAAGCGGGAAAATAATAACTGCAGAACATTACTCGAAAATTCAGTCGTATAAGAATATACAGTTTAAAGTTTGTTGAAATTTTTTTTCCGTAGCATTAAAAAAATAAAAGGGACTACAGGTGAACAAATTCCTTCTGCCTTGATAGAAATTGATCGAGTAGTTCTTTTTCTTTCTCCGTAAGATTTCGGATAAACATAATTGATTGGAGCATCAGACAGAAAGATTGCTCAAAATTCAATTAATAGTTTTTTGCGTTTTTCGTTGACATGCAAGACAATGTGGAAGTTATTCTAGTGCTCCATCACACGCTTTATGGAGAACTGGAGTCCTCTAGATTCTTTTACCAAACAAAGATCCAGCTGCAAAAAAATGAAATTGGTTTATACCGAATTGCAGCTCTAGAGACGTCGTTAGTGGACAAAAAACTAAAAACATGCATAAGATGATCGAGAAAAAATAGGAACTGAAAAAAATTAAGCGTACAACAAGTGGGAGTTATTCTCGAAAAAAATTTCGATATACTGTGTTTTCAGAACTCAAAACGTGCAAAAGATGATCGAGAAGAAATAAGAACTGGGAAAAAAGTTAAGCGTAGAACTAGTGGGAGTAATTCTCGAAAATGTTTCAAAAAACAGTCATTCTAGCTAAGACTTATTAGCCATATAATTTGAATTTAAATCAACGATTTTTTGATGCTTTTTGATAAAGTTCTCGTTTTGCAAGCAGTTTCTTCATCTCACACTCAAAAAATAGATCCCTCTACTTCTTTTGACAAAAGCTTCAATAAGTTTGAATTTGAAACTTATTGTAGTCGCTATTTGCATATGCATGATATCATTTCAGTTTAAACCTTCAATTGTTTAAATGAAGGTTTTTTTTATACTTTCAAAACAGCAAAAACAGAACATAAGCAATATCAGAAGAAGACTCGTGTGGGAAACCAGATTCTTTCTTAACTATGATAAGAAATTTGCTACGTTCTCTAATCTAAACAAAAGTTTTTTTTTTCAAAAACATTACACTGACATAATAAGCCAATTGTTTCAATCCTCATAAAGCACAAAAACTAGTCAAATTCAAGTCTCGGCATTCAACAATAAAGGAATTCTTGCTTGTCATGGAAACAGTTTGAAAAAGTTGCGGAAGAGTTTGACATGCATCCTTCTACTGATAGAGCAAACCCCAGGTGAACGGAACAACTTTTCAATACAGAAAAGGCTCACCTTTGTTTTGATTTTTGTGCTTTTTGGTACAAAAACCAAAATTTGAATTGAAATCCTTCGAAGAAAACCTAAGTTTCACATGCTGTCTGATAACCCAATTTAAGTCCCAATTACCCAAATACCTGATAATCCAAAATTACTGACTGTTAACCGTTTTCTGGCAACTTAGTAGCTGAACCTTCCTTCCATTATAAAGAATCTGAAAAAAGAACCTGATCATTACAATTACATGAAAACTTTTGTTTCATTTGAAAGCAGTTCTTTCAATAGATACAAAGTGACACTGTCACCCTTACGTTAGAACGATAAAAGCAAGGAAACTCAAGGATGATTTTTCATCTTTTTCTATAAAAGAGTTTCACAAACACTATAAGTCACTACAGGATGCAGCTGAGCAGTTGCATCTTCCGAAACTTAGCGGAGAACGCTTGAGACTGGAGAAGTTTAATTCTAATTTCCCTCGGATTACATAAACCTGTCGTTGGAAGAGGACTATGAAATACTCAACTTGGGAAAATCAGAGAAGTCTCAATCTTTTTTTAAATTTATCTAAGTTTTTAGGTTCTTTAAACAATATTGGAATTTTTTCAGGATTTTTTCCTTGTAATTGTTCTTTCATGTCTATTCTATTTTTTTCAAATATAATCTCGGAAAGTAAACACAAAAAATGCTGCATATTTGAAAAACCGAGAAATTTCTACAATTTAGACTGCAGTTTTCAAAGATTTGGTCCCTTATAAAACACACGTATAAGGGGTTTCGACGACTCAGTTTCCAAATGTATGTAAACCTTCTTTCTTATTTGTTTTCTAAATTGTACTATGCACTGATTGGTTTCTCTCTTTTGAGATGTAAATTAGCTATAATTTGCAAAACCGGATTATTTTCCGATTGTGCAAATTATCGGAAGAACGAACACCTGAACTTGGATTCAAATAAACTGGATCATTTTCAGCTGATCAAGCTACTCAAATGCAAAAAAGTTTTTGCAATGGGAATAAAACGATTGAACTAACCTTTTTTCAACAAAACTGGATCAGCGCGTACATATTTTTTTTGTGTACTTTACCCATCATTTCTTCTTTTTTATTTCTACCAGAATATCTTAAATAGAATTTTGATATTAGTGTTTTTACTTATACCAGTAATCATATGTTATTATTGTATCTAAAAGCTTGAACTTTTTTTTCTATTTGTTAAAGTCCAGTTTAGAATATCCAGGAAAATGTGGGAAAGTCCAGAAAAAAACAACTCACATAGAAACTAACAGAAGTAGATCAAATATTTAAAGTGAATCTAAAAAAAAGTTTTCCCAGTCGATTTTTGTATGCTTCGATATCAATTATTTAAGAATATTATCTTGAGAAAAATGCGTAACCTATAAAACTTTAAGATGGCGGGGGTAACATCTGTTGTTGCAAGTTTGGCATATTATAATGAGAAAATTAATGGTTTCGTCGGTTATCTCGGCTAAAAAAACAAGTTTGTCTGAGAAAATTGTTCATTTTTTGATATTTACCATCTGAAGGTTCCCATCAAGAAAATTATCTCAT
>NC_087069.1:22231647-22287659 GCF_963678635.1 Symsagittifera roscoffensis
GTTTTATCAATTTGGAGAGCTTTCAAACAAAAACAGCCAGTTAATGTTTTTTTCTTGAAAAACAATTTATTTAAAGGCCACACTATTTTTCTTTGTTATTAAAAATTTGAATTTTTTTCTCTTCAAACAAATTGCCCTTATGCTACGTTTTGGTCCTTTTTATAAAAAAAAACTAGCGTATAATTTCATGAACCTCACAAACAATCGTAAAGTTCTATTTGAGTTGCTTTGAAGTTCATAAGATGAAAATTTTTTGAAAAAAAAATGTTTTTTGCGTTCAAAAATTTTTTTTTATTCAATTGAAGTTTTGCTTCGCAAAATCAGAAAAAAAACTGCGAAGCAAACGTTAAAAAAATTCCAAAATGCCAAGCAATCGTTTTCGCCTGTGCGTGGCCAAAGATTTTCTTGTTACACAAGTTTAAATTCCACCTTAGAAAAAGGTGAGAGAAGAAACGGAGTGCAGGTAAGCTAAAACAAAAAAAATACCAGACTCGAAAAAAAAACAAGTGGAGAGTTTGCACGTCTTAAAGAGAGCGTAAATCTAGAATAAATAAAAATGCTGCTACTGTAATTACTTTATCTTTATTTAATTTAAATAATTTTCAGAATTTTTGTTCTGTTTCGTTTTGTTCATTTTTTTGGCTTTCGATATCCTAAAATTGCGCTTTCCCCCTATTTTAAATTATGGAAGAAAATTGATGGTATTAGCGTGGTTACAAAAAGCAGTTCTTTTGGCAACTGTTATCATATGATAATCTTTGAAGAATATTCGATTCAGTAGCTCTGAAAATTGTACTTGGAAAAGAAAGGAAAAGTGTTTAAATTGGAAGAAAAAAATTATGTTGTTGTTCAAGGACAGTTATTAGCTTAGATTTAACAAAATTAAAATATACCTCAAAACAATTTTCCTTAAAAGTTTTAAAACGTATGAAGAATGAAAGAATGAGGAAAAACAGTCTGCTACTCGCTTTGAAATTGAAATAACGAAATGTTAAGCCAATATAAAAACAGCACGTCATTAAATAAAAAAAATATATTTTTATTTTGTTCTGCTTTTGTGATCAATTGATACCTTTCTTAGCTCATCTTTCGATGATACAGCGTTTTAAAACAGACGCCGTTTGAAAAAAAACCGAATAAGGTTAAAATAAAGACACCACAGCTCGAAAAAAGACGCGGAAAAGTCTGAAAAATTTGATTGAAAACCAACAATTTTTGGTTGAAGCTTTATTGTAGACATGTAAAACCTTAGCAAAGCTTTTCTTACCAAACTTTCATCTAAAAGTGCGAATTTTAAAATTATTACAGGTGTTGGAAATTTTGTCCAGTGATAACCTTGATCGGACAGAATTCTCTAAGCTACCATCATAATGTTCGACTACTAATGTTATAAGGTATATTCATGAAATTTTGTCTGTTCATTTCAGAAATCAACTCTTGCCCGTACCATCAGCATTGAACAAGCTTCAATTGGCCATACGTGGAGTTCACAACTTACACAGAGAAAATGCTGCAATGAAAGCATTGAGTTACGACGAAAATTTAGGTACGAGTGCGTAACGAGGCTACAAAACTTTAAAATGCGAACGAAACCTTCAGCAAAAGTATCTATAAAACTGCAGATATTTCGAAATTGACGTTCAACTCACTTTAAAAAAATACAGTGGATCTGCGTAGGAGGTAAATTTTAATCAATAAACGTAGCTGAGGCTGTTATCTAGGTCGCGCTGTTTTTTTCAGGATAACTTGTTCCGGCTCAATATTATTTTTTCGCGTTTCGATTTTGGATTTATTTTAAACTTCGGTTAATTTCCTTTGTTAAAAGAAAGGCAAACTCCGCTATGGAAGAGCAAAATGTGAGACCACGTCAAACTGCCCTAAAGGAAGTTAGTTTATCAGAGAAGCTTCTTCAAAATTTTTATGCAACTACAACGAACCTCAATCCCATAGTTTTTTTCTTGGATTTTTGAAATTGAAGTTTTTTTTTGGTTTTTTGAAATTGAGGTTTTTTATAACATAAAAAGTCTGTATAATTACTGCTCAATTGCGTTCGTTAATTCTTTTCCAACTGGCTGTTGGCTGTTTCAAGAGATCTGATAAACTTTAGCGAAAAAAGCCAGGAGCTTACTGAAACGCGCACTCAGAGGCCCGCCTTTTCGAACATGCGCAGACGAGAAGACAGACCCAATTCTGCAATTTGCAGGTGAGCCATTTAATTTTTTTCGATAAATTCAGATTTTTTTTTTCATTTATGCTTTTGACATTAAAAAAAACCACTCGTAAAATTACAACCCGAAAAAAACAAAACACCAAAAACAACAAAAAAGCATGCATTGCACATATAATTTTTCAAAATTTCGTTGTACTCTTTGTTTTTCAAAAATCAACAAAAAAGTGTGTGACAAATAGAAAAACGGAAAAAATAAGATTTTTTCATCTCATAGAAAAAATCAATCCGAGACAACAAAACACGAATAAGTCTTCAATGTATTTATGAGGTTGCATAATTTATCAACGCAAGCATGCTTCCTAACTGCCTGGAAGGAATATAGACACCCGTTTTTTTAATTGAGAGATAACAGATACCGTTTTGTTGCTTTACCGAGATACTTGTCAGGAAAAAAACCGGGAAAAGACGCAGCAATTTAACTATGATTTGCAAAAAACAACCTTCTCCCCGAGAAAATATGCCAGAAACAAAATGATTTTCTGGAAATACTTTATTGGTCATTTTGAATGCGAGAACTTATTTTTGCTTCGTTGAAACTTGTTAAAATGCCCTTAACAATGATATACTTTTTATCATATTTGAATAGCTTTCTTCTGTTTGAAAGGCTAAATCTATTTTTGGATAAAACTTTTTCCATAAACAACCTGTTAGCGCTAAACCAAGGGTAAACTTTCTTATAAAACATTTTATTCAGCTCAATTTTTTCTAATTCAAAAGTTTTTTTATTGGGCAATCAACGTAGTTTCATGATCTAATTTGCAGCTAAAACTTTACATTTTTAACATACGCACCCAAACTAGAAATTTTCCAATGAGCATTGACGCGTTCGGTGAAGCGTTCATTGAAGCATTGGGGGAGCTATTCCAATCGCTGAACCCATTTTTGGTATTAAAAAATGTTGCGAAAAAAGAGGGCAAACCTCAACCGAAAAAACACAACGATGAGCAAAAATAGAGACACTTTTCAGAGAGAACTGTTTCTCATGAATGTGGTGTTTCTTATTTTCATTTGGTTGTTTCATTGTTAGTAGTTCAGATGATAAGTAGAAAAAGCCAATGGCAACAAACAACAGAAAAACTGTTCAAACAGCCATTAAAACAAAAAACTGACTCGAGACTCAAGATCAATTTGAAAAGAAAAAAACACTGTATTGAATTTCAAAAATTTTGAGAGAGTTGTGTATAGAACGTAAAATGAGAATTGAGATGTGGAGCATTATCAGTTGGGTAGTTGTGCAAGCCTTTATAATCAATTTTTTGAAAATTCTCAGATTGTTGACTTTTGTAAAGCGTGAGTTGATCAACTTGCTAATTGTTAGTAAACAAGGTAACAAACCAGATTTGATAGAAAATGACGACAGTAATCATATTGCAAAGAATGAATAAAATCAACAACTAAAGAGCAGATTCTGAAAAGTATCATGATAATCATCAGCAGCGCAGAACAAGACGAAAAAAAAACAAGTAGGGTTGGTTATAAATCAACAAACAAATGGTTGAATCAGTTAGAAACTCTAACTTTTGAAAATCTCAAAGATTGGAATAACATTCACAACCAGATCTCAGTTTTAGTTTTTTTGTAATTTTTTTTCCAAAAATATTGAAAACTGACCTGTGGAATACTGATTGTTTTTATCTCAGCAATAACTTATCGTTTGGCCACTTGCAATGGAGATTTCAAAAAGTGAGCTACTGGAAATGTATTGAATGCAGGTCTTTAATTATGAATCTTACATCGCAAACAAACTCAGAAACAAAACCTAGGAACAGGCTAAGATAAGTGGTTTTTGATTTCTCAACAAAAAATTTATAACCAAACAAAACCCAATGATCCCTTGTTTGCCGCAAACTTCTTGAAGTGCATTCATGGCCAAAGCAAAATAAGGAAAATAGGGGAAAAGAGCAGACCAAAAGAGATGCGTTATGCGGTCTAGGGTTTGAAAAAAACTCATTAAATATCTTTTTAGTTATTTTTAAGGTAAGAAGTTTGTGGATCAGAAACTGCGCAAGAACTTGATTTTTGCGCACTCCAAGAAAACTTTAAAAAATTGGTCGGTTTTTCAATTAAAGTTTACTAAGTAATATATATGATTGAATCTCTATTCAGAAAAAAAATGAAAATCAGACTTTTAAATGTCATTTCATGATCTAATTAAATCAAAAGACCTAACACTGTCTCTAGTTCAATGCAGATGCCACATCATACCAAATCCAGAGTTTTAATTCTTTTATTAGTTAAAAAACAGACGTATTTTCAAACAGTCGCGTTTTATAGTTAAAGCAAAGGACAACATTCAAATCAAAATTTTGCAATGTTCTATCTGCACTGATCTAGCTTATTTCATTTAATCGAAACGAACTTTTAATTTTTCATTGTTCTGTCAAGTTATTTAACATTTATCACTCACTTGCAATTTAATTAAGTAAATTCTTTTTTAGGTGTTGCAAATGCAGCCATCTTAACGGAAATCACCGGTGACTCTGCAGTTGCACAAGTTGAAGCAGTTGTTGAGGGTTGGTACCAGGACAGGAAAAATTATCAGTTTCCAGGTGGCAACGAATCTTTCGAAGCCTGTCATCCAAATAAGAGCGTCAATGAGTATGGCTCCTTCACGCAGGTGTGCAATTGACGCACTAAAAATGAAAACTTTTTGAGCTTTATTTTATCAAATCTGACCAAAAATTGCGTTTATGTACAATTTTTATTTCAGCAGGGGAAAATAGATTCTCCAATAATTGCTGAAATCATGGGCAAAAATTACTTTTGGATGAGTAGGTTTTGTTGTTTCCAAAAAAGAGAAACTTTGAAAAGTTGGCTGATTTTTTTTCTAGTTTGACGATTAATTTCGATGGCACATTTCACTTGATTTTTTTTTCAATTTTTGCAATTTTTGGACGCTTGCCTAAGAAACTTAACATAATTGCTAACCAAGTTTCTAGGCTCTTGTTATGTTTTCAAAATTGATGAAAAATGAAAATGTTTTTTTTTTTAGAATTTTTCGACAAACCAGCAATTCGAAGTTGGAGATTTATCAATCCTAACGCAGAAAAGTCCTTTGGGGACGCGTACTGCTTTTTCAGCACTACTTTTTTTCTTTTTTAACGACTTTGAGCCGAAGAATTGGAGGTCATCAAAATTTAGCTAAATAAATTTAAAAAAAAACCTAATAATCTTCCTAATAATCTCTTCCTAATAATCTCTCCGCTGTTCGAGTGTTCAACGTTTTCAAAAAATCTACTGATCGTTTATGAGAAAACGCTCTAATCACAAGTTGAAAACAGCTTTAATTTTTTTCCGTT
Source organism: Symsagittifera roscoffensis (assembly GCF_963678635.1). NCBI lineage: Eukaryota > Metazoa > Xenacoelomorpha > Acoela > Convolutidae > Symsagittifera > Symsagittifera roscoffensis. The sequence goes on from NC_087069.1 coordinate 22,237,177, forward strand.
TATGCTATTTTGAAAAATTTTGTAATCGAGGCATCCTGAAAAATAACTGTACTCTTGAATGTTTTTTTTTTGTTTTTCATTGCAAAGGTTTATTCAGAGCGTTTTTTGCTTTTCTCTGGATGGTTTAGCAGTTAAATTTAGCCAGTGCTGGATGATTCATTTTTTTTTATTCTTCGTCAGAAACCTTCTGTTTCTTCTATTGCGCGGCTTGCGTGTTTTATTTCAAGATTTTGTTTTACAAACCTTTTTATTCCCTTTTTTCATTGTAAAGGAAATCACTGATCACATAAACTTTTTTCTAGCATAATCTTCAAAGGCAGGTGTAAATTGCTCATCTAAATATTTGTAAGATCAGAATTCAGCTTAAGGTGTATGGGTTCAGCTCTGTGTTCAATTTAAAAAAACTACAGAGCTTAGATGTTGATTTGACAGCGAACAAGACCATTTAAAAACACATTTTTTCCTTACTAGGCCAAACTGTGCATTTTTGTGAATTTTAGGGGAAATTCTCAAACTGTGATTTTTGTGAACTATAGGGGAAAGTTCAGGAAAGTTCAAAGATACATTTTTCTAATTGAAGGAAAGCCATTAGAATTTTAAAGATAATCTTTAGTGGCAGGTGTAGTTTGGTCATCTAAAATTTTATAAGGACGCAACAAGGACGCCCCTTGTATGTCCTCTTTTGTTCTTCCAGTTTCTTCGATCAATCTGACAAAATTTCAACATCTGTCAAAGTTTTAATTTGTTCCTGAAATCCTACTTAGTGATCTCTACCCAGTGAACAGTTCACATCATGAAGTTATTTGTGCAACGCATTTTGCATCCGAGCCAAATTTAAATCGTATTGTGGCTGTATATTTTGCCGATATATGTTAAGTTCCCATTTGGACCCATTTGACATATTTATTGATCTCAATGCCATCAAAAAGTTTCATACTTCAGCTTTGGTTGAATTAAACATAATTTTGCTAAAGAAGACAAGTTTTTCTTTCAATATTTGTCTCATGGAAATATCCAAGAAACGAAAATGCCGAGGAGACAAACAAGTCGAGCAGAAAAAATCGTTTTGGTAGGGTATGATAAAACAAATTCTCCGATTCGAGCCAACTCAAAATAAAGAACTATTTCGGCTGTAAATTTTACATTTAGTTTCATGTGACTTTTTTGGAGCCCTAAATGCAATCAAAAACTTTTTGATTTAGGCTTTTTTCATGCAAAAAAAATCAAAATTACTTTTTCAATGTTGGCTTGATAAGAAAGTCCAAAGAACACAAAAGGTGAAGGAGGCACACCAATGAAGCGAAAATATTTTTTGGTACTCTTTTCCGTGGCTATTTTCTGACGTAAGTTTTGCCAAGAAAAGTCAATTTAGATGTTCAATATTGTTTGATTGAAAAAAACTCTAGGGGCGAAAGTTTTGAGGGGGTAGAAATAATCAGCAAAAAAAGAAGGTTTTTATAATGGTCGATTAGCAAAAATCTCAAGTCGTAAAATAATGAAATTTTCTAAATCTTATCAAAAGTATACATCTAATCAGATTCTGATTGCTACCTTTGATAAGTTAAAGAAAATAATCTCCAAGATCTTATATCTCCAAATTTGTTCTTTTTTGCTGTTTATGAGAGTTTTCAGACCCACTTCTTCTGTTATTTAGATTTTGTGGCAAAATAGTACGCATATTGGCTGCGAAACGTCTTCGAAAACTACATGCGGATCTTTTTTTCTACTATGCTTGTACAATCCGGAGGGCAATGTACCGGGTCACGCTTTAATGACTGACTGGAACTTCGAATCAATCCGAAAATGGGGTGAAGACATTGTAACTTGCAACTCGTGAGTGCAAAATTGTATATTTATAGCTGATATGACTGGTTTGTTTTTAATTTTTTGCATTTGCACTAGAAACTAAAACTTCGACTATTTTTTTTAAAGTTTTTTGTTTACCATTACATTCCGTATGCCCAAAAAAAAACAAAAAAGACCCATTCTAAGTTTTTAAACAAAAAAGACCCATTCTTTATTTTTTGAAGTTCTTGCTTACAACAACTTTTGAAGACATTTGAAATGCGTTGGGCCATAACTGCTTGATAAGTTTGCTTAAGAAAAGAAACAACTTGCGAAGCTTTTCATGGTATGATTCTACAAAAAAGATTGTAAGGTTCAAAAATTGATGAACTGTCTCGATTAATTTCACATTTCTCGAATCGTTTCTTGCCAGAAAAAATCAACACGTATTTCAACACAAAAATCAACACAAAAATTATCATTCGATGTTAGAGCTTAAAAATTTCCAATTCCTGCAAGCTCCAATAAGCTTAGATTTGCTTAAGTTAAATAAACTTTGGTCAATGCTGGATGAGCTTCTCAAAACAACTTTGCAAATCAATTCAGATTTGAAAATTTTAAAAAGAAGAATTTTGTGAAGTTTGAAGTTAGATTTATAAACCGTTCCGTGCCTTGGATCAGTATCATCTAATTCCAAATTGTTGCCTACTCAGCTTGTAAGACAATAATTAAATGACTTAAGGTAATTACATAGCTTTAACATCATTAAGAAACGATTTGCGCTGTAAAATGGCTTTCTGGAATTTCATTTTCTTTTAATTTATTCGAGCTGAAAATTTAATAGATATATATATATATATATATATATATATATATATATATATATATATATATATATATATATACTTTTTCATTTTTATCGCAGCATGATTTTCCTGACTGATTTTTCGAAAAAAAACGGGAATACAACTCAAGTCATGAAAGATTCAGAGTCTTATTGCTTGATGAGTTTGATTTGAATAAACTGATTAGTGCAAAACGATAAGAGATTTTAAAGGAATAATTTTATTGTAAGTTAATCTTTTTGTAAGTTCATGTCTACAATGAATTCAAAATTTCCGAAGAAAATTTCTCGATAAATCAATTCAAAAAAACTTTGCAAACCCATTCCTACTATAAAGTATCTTGAAATCTTTCAAAGTCTCATTTTGTTGTATCTTTTCGTTTCGTGCTTAATTTGCTCTGTTATTAGGTTGAATTATTCCAAAAATTCATCGCTGAATAATCACTCGATAAAAATATGATAAATGTTTTTTAATACATTTATCTTCTGTCTTCAAAAAATACCCGTTTTTTTCTGAGAACTTCGTTATTGGGCAGAAATTGGAAGAACTTGGAATTCACAAACAACGGCGTAGTACAACTCTGGCCTCGATTTTAAACTTGATATGACAGTAAGCTGGGTAGTTTTTGAGAGAAGTATAAACATTTAGAAAAAGATCAAAAAATAGCAAAAGTAATTTTACCGGTGACACAAGATTTTGAGTACTAGTTTTGCTATGATGCTTATTGAGGGACACTTAACGCTACCTGTATTTCGGTTGAAAGATTTTTAAAAACATGATTTTTTATGACACAAGGGAGCTTCTCACAATGAATCTAGATATTGAACCCAAATCCCATAATAAGCTTAATTCAAATAAGTTGAAAACAAGGACAAAAACATCAATTTTAACCATAACTCCAGAAAACGACCATAAACTTTTGTGGAAAAATTTTAGGTTGGGATGATAATCAGTATCTGATTAGGACCTTATGTGTAGAAATTTTCAAGGATTTTCTTCAAAACTTGTTCTCTGTTTTATCTATTAAAACCAAATTGTGAAAAATGAAAATCTAGGAAATGAAAAAAGACCATGAGCATGCTTGAAAATCTTCCCCCCTCAGAGAATTTTTTGAAAGCTGTAAGTTTTTGGTATGGTGAAAATAGAAATAGACTAAGCACTCAAGGAAGTGTGCATTTTCCCACTGATATCTTTTTATTGAAAATTGAAAAAACAGATATGGAAAAAAAATAAAAATAAAAAAAAGAAGAAAAACAAAAAAAAAACAAATCCAATAAGTTTTCGTAAAACTTAATTTCAGCAAACATGAAAGCTTTTGAATTGAAAAGAATTACACCATGCAAAAAACCGCAGACAATTTTGGACTCAGTTTTTTGTTTGAAGAATAAAAAACTGAAGAAGAAAAAAGGTACTGGAATAAAAAAAAAACGAAAAAAAAAACACGAAGGATGAGAGACTGTTAAAAAACAAAGTTTTAGTTTAACCTGATCTTTTTTCTCAAACTAGCGTTGGAGGTTTATAGTTTAACATTAGGCAGTGAACAGTTTTCGGTTTTTAAACAAGCATATAGCAATGGGTTTTTTTATTTTTTTATTTGCAAATTTTGCCCTCCGACAGTTTTCATGGCTTTTTTGTCCCAAATCTGTTTTTGAACAAACTGTGCTTGATCATACAGCAGAATCCATTTTAATTCAAATTGACAGTTGCTAAACAATTTTTATATCAAAAATGCTACATAAAAACCATCTATTTTTCAGAACATCCAATTGGATATAAAATATCAACTTATAGCAAAGTCCTGGTAAGAACTTTTATTCCAAAATTTTATTTTTTCTTGTCTAACATTTTTAGTCGAATTTAAGACCAGTAGGCTAAATTTATCTGCCAAACTGTAATTAAACTAAGCTTGAATGTATTTTTAGCGAACTGGATGCTCGAATCAACAACAATACAAAGCAAACCTTAAACTTATTAATTTTTCCATGGTTTATTCTTTTGAAAATTGGAGAAAAATAACACTTAGATTTGCACTATGGCAACATAAAAGATTTAAAAATATTTTGCTTCATTGAATTTTATCTTGACCACCGATTACTTTTATCAGATGATTAGATGCAATCAACCTATGCGTATGTCCTGAAGAAACCATCTTTTTTCAAAGTAATTAAGTACTCAGCTCAGGATATCGTAGACGCTGATTGGGGAGTGACAAACAAAGGATCGAAAAGCTCGAGGCTATTTCAAGAAGAACGGCTAGTATTTCAAAAACAGAGCGGACTCTCTTTTAATCCAAAAAGATATGTGGAAAGCGACTAAACTGTAGTCGAACAATGCATTGTCGGTTGAGATATCCAATACAAAATCGATTGGTCATGCATGTTTTACGGTTCTTTGGAAATGGTTTCTGAGGCTTCTTTGTATGGTAATTGACCATTCAGCTAAAAAATCAAAAAAAAACAGGATTTCCTAAAATGGGGAGATCTAGCTTAGTTTCACATTACCATGAAAATCATAATAAAGTCTCGAAAAATAAATTATATTACAACTAACTTTAATGATGGTTCCAAAAGAATCATCTTGTTAGATCTAAAAATTCTGAGCCAAACAAAATTTTTTTGACGCATCTAAATGTCCCAATCAGTCTTGTTTTTCGATGTGTTACAAAAAAAAACGCACAGACTATTGAGGTACCCAACATTTATTTGAGATGCGTTTTTGTAGTCGAAGGAAAACACATTACAAATTTCCTCTTAAATTTTGACAAATATGATGGGTAACTATTAAGAAACAATTTTCTGTTTCGTATTTATGCCTAAACAAAAAAAAGATCTGAAATTTTGTTTATCTTCCAATAGTTCCGATTTTCTCTTCAGCGACTTTTTCAACGCAGTGTTTGTCAAAAACGTTTTCTCAAAGCAGCCCAACATTTTCTAAAAGAAGCGACTTTTTCAACGCAGTAATTGTCAAAAACATTTTCTTAAAGAAGCCTTAAAATATAGCGGGCTTATCTTTTAGTCAGATTGACTTTTGGATTGACTTTTCAACTCGAAAATGCCCCATCATTAAAAAGATGTAGTTTTTCCGAATATTCAACGGGATATATTAAACCACGTCTTTGCGATATCTTTATGTGGTTATTGATTCCGATTTTGAACAATTTAAGGCCAATAAGTCTAAGTTAGCTGTCAAATTGCAAATTAAATGCCACAATCATTTTCAAAGTCTTGCTTTAAATTATGTTACAAGGTAAAAAACGGTTTTAATTTTGAGGTACTCAATGTTTGTTTGAGATACTTTTTAGAAGTTGAAGAAAAACACACCTGATGTCAACATTAATTTTCAATTTTATTAAAATTGGTAGGTAACAATTGGGAGAGTTTTTAAGGTTTGCCAATTCTTCTTATGTTTTGATTTTTACGATCCAACATAAGAAAGAATTTGAAATTATATATATGATGTAATTGATAAATTGGGGTAGTAAATTGAATTAAAGAAGACTCTAATGAATTAAAGAAGACAGCTAATTTTTCAAGGCACCTTTTTTGAATAAACCCAGCTCGATCATATAGCAGGCTTAAAATTTAGTCAAATTGACAGTTGGAAATTTTTCTACCTCAAAATTTTTTTACCTCAAAATTACTCATTTTCTAGAGTACTCAACGGGATATATAAAATCATTTCTTTGCGATGTCTTTATATGATTGTTTAATCCGATTTTAATTAGCTTAAGGCCAATAAGCCTAATTTAGCTGTCAAATTGCAATCAGTCTCTGCTTGGAAAAAATATGCAATGAGAGGCTCGAATCAACAAGCATGTGACACAAGTCTTCAAATAAAATAATTAGTCCGTGGTTTAATTTTGGAAAGTTTTGAGGCCAATTGATTTTTAGTTTTGAACTATGACAACATGAATCGGTTTTTGACAACATGGATTGTCTTTTAACAGATAATGAGCTGAGATGAAAACAATCGATGCGTATGCCGTGAAAAACCATCGCTTTTTTCAAGTAGTTGAATCCTCAACTGAGCTTATCGTAGACGCGAATTCAGGTCTGAGAAACAAATGATCTAAAAGAATTGGGTCATTTCAACGAAGAGCTCCCAGTAAATCAGAATCACAGCGGATTGTCTTTTAATAAAAATGGGGACTGAAGCAATCAACTATTAGGTAGTTGAACATTGCAATGCTAGTTTATATTTACAAAAAAACTTGATTAGTTGATCATTTTTAGTTTTTTTCTCAGAAATTGTTTTTTAGGTTTCTTGAATTTTTATGTGATGGTTATAAGATGATAAACCATTCCGTTAATGTCAAAAATCAGGTTTCCCAAAGTGGTGAGATCCAGCACATTGGTTTGAAACTCATTCTACACTCTCGAAACATAAATCAATTCAAGCCTATTTTTTAAACATGATTCCATAGGAATCAATTCATATAAAAGTTAAATTAGTGAGTCGAAAAAGTCTATTACACATATAAGTGTCACAATCATTTTCAAAAATTTGTTGAAAAAAAATTACAATGCAACATACGCACAGAATTTTGAGGTATCCAATGCATATTTGACATACTTTCTTGAAGTGAAAAAAAAACACCTGGTTTCAAAAATCCTTTTCAATTTTAACAATTTTGGTACGTAACAGGTCGGAAAAAATTTAAGGTTTGCCCATAGTTTGTATCTGTTTTGATTTTTATACTAAAACGTGAGGAAGAGCTGAAAATTACGTTTAAGCTCCAACTTTTCAATAAAGTTGCAATAAAAAAACCGTTTTGATCAACAGGGATGAGGAAAGCGACTAACATGTATTCGAAAAAACGCAAAACCGGTTCGGATACTCAATTAAAATTCTCTTGGTCGAGCCTTTTCAGCAATTTCATAGAATGTTTTCTTAGGTTTTTTCAATGTTTTAGATGATTTTTACAAATTGATTGACTTTTTCCTAAAAGTCAATTGACGTTTTCCTACATAAACTCAGCTTGATGGTTTAGAAGGATTAAATCTGTTGGTAATCAGTTTTCACTTAATAAAAATTACATCAATTAAAAAATTTACTTTTTTAGAACAATCAACCAGATATAAAAAAATCAACTCGTTGCGATAGTTGTTTCTTCCAACTTTGATTATTTTATGACCGATATGCTTAATCTAGCTGACAAACTGTTTTTAGTATGAGCTTGAAATTATTTTAGGGTAATTTGATGCTCGAGTCAACAATTACATGAGAAAATTTTCTGAAGTTTTGAAGATAATTAAGATTTATGATAGCATGAAAACTTAAATTTAATCTTACAATCTCAATTTTTGGCAACACGGTTTACCTTTCATCACAGAATTAGCTGAGATGACCTCGACCTATGCGTATGTCAAGTTAAATTTGAAGTTGAAAAAAACACACCTGATATCAACATTCCTCTTCATTTTTAACAAACTTGGTAAGTAAAAATTCGGAAAATTTTTAAGGCTTTCCCGTAATTTCTATTTTTTGAATTTTATGCTGAAAAATAAGAAAGGGCTGAAAGTTATATTTATGCTCCTATGGTTAATTTGGGTATAAAAACTTGAAATTCAAAAAAAAATTTTTGATCAACAACAGGGATGAGGCAAGCGACTAATATGTAGTCGAGCATTGCAATACCGGTTCAGATATTCAATAGAAACTCTGTTGGTCGAGCATATTCAGCAATTTCATAGAAATGGTTTCTTAAGTTTCTTCAAACTTTTAGGTGATATTTACTAATTAATTGACTATTCAGCTAAAAAAGGATATCAAAAAATCAGGTTTCCTAAAATGTGGAGATCTGGTCTTGAAAAGTCACAATTAGTTCACAAACCGTGTTTCAAAAAATTTTACAAATAAAACACTCACAGACCCCATGTTTTGAGGTAAACAACATTTATTTGAGATACGTTTCAAAAATTTGAAGCAAAACACACCTGATATCAACATTCCTCTTCCTTTTCAGGCCGGTTCAGATGATCAATATAAACTCCGTTGGTCGAGCATATTCAGCAATTTCATAGAAATGGTTTCTTAAGTTTCTTCAAATTTTTAGGTGGCATTTACTAATACTAATTGACTCACTATTCACCTAAAATCTGATCTCAAAAAATCAAACTTCCTAAAATGGAAAGATCTGGATCCATTTCATATCAGCTTGAAAAGTCACAATTATTTTAAATATCTTGTTTTAAATTTTTTTTACAAATAACACACGCACAGATCCCAGGTTTTGAGATACTATACCTTTATTTGAGATACGTTTTCGAAATTCAAAGGAAAAAACACCCGATATCACAAAAATCTTCATTTTTAACAAACTTGGTAGATAAAAATTTGGAAAAACTGTAAGGCTTTCCCATACTTTCTTTGTTTTGAATTTTTTTGCTAAAATATAAGAAAGAGCTGAAAACTACGTTTATGCTCCAATTGTTCAGTTTGGTGTAACAACTTGAAGTAAAAAGCGTTTTTGATCAACAAAAGGGTTGAGGCATGAGACTTAAATGTATTTAAACAACGCAAGGCCGGTTCAGATGTTCAATATAAACTCCGTTGGTCGAGCATACTCTGCAGTTTCATAGAAATGGTTTTTTAAGTTTCTTCAAATTTTTAAGTGACTTGTGCTAATTGATTCACTATTCAGCTATAAAAGGATATCAAAAAATCAAGTTTCCTAAAATGGGGAGATCTGGTTCTGTTTCACATTAGCTTGAAAAGTCACAATTAGTTTACAAACCGTTTTTCAAAATATTTTACAAATAAAACACGCACAGACCCCATGATTTGAGGTAAACAACATTTATTTGAGATACGTTTCAAAAATTTGAAGCAAAACACACCTGATATCAACATTCCTCTTCCTTTTCAGGCCGGTTCAGATGATCAATATAAACTCCGTTGGTCGAGCATATTCAGCAATTTCATAGAAATGGTTTCTTAAGTTTCTTCAAATTTTTAGGTGGCATTTACTAATACTAATTGACTCACTATTCACCTAAAATCTGATCTCAAAAAATCAAACTTCCTAAAATGGAAAGATCTGGATCCATTTCATATCAGCTTGAAAAGTCACAATTATTTTAAATATCTTGTTTTAAAATTTTTTTACAAATAACACACGCACAGATCCCAGGTTTTGAGATACTATACCTTTATTTGAGATACGTTTTCGAAATTCAAAGGAAAAAACACCCGATATCACAAAAATCTTCATTTTTAACAAACTTGGTAGATAAAAATTTGGAAAAACTGTAAGGCTTTCCCATACTTTCTTTGTTTTGAATTTTTTTGCTAAAATATAAGAAAGAGCTGAAAACTACGTTTATGCTCCAATTGTTCAGTTTGGTGTAACAACTTGAAGTAAAAAGCGTTTTTGATCAACAAAAGGGTTGAGGCATGAGACTTAAATGTATTTAAACAACGCAAGGCCGGTTCAGATGTTCAATATAAACTCCGTTGGTCGAGCATACTCTGCAGTTTCATAGAAATGGTTTTTTAAGTTTCTTCAAATTTTTAAGTGACTTGTGCTAAATGATTCACTATTCAGCTATAAAAGGATATCAAAAAATCAAGTTTCCTAAAATGGGGAGATCTGGTTCTGTTTCACATTAGCTTGAAAAGTCACAATTAGTTTACAAACCGTTTTTCAAAATATTTTACAAATAAAACACGCACAGACCCCATGATTTGAGGTAAACAACATTTATTTGAGATACGTTTCAAAAATTCGAAGCAAAACACACCTGATATCAATATTCCTCTTCCTTTTCAGGCCGGTTCAGATGATCAATATAAACTCCGTTGGTCGAGCATATTCAGCAATTTCATAGAAATGGTTTCTTAAATTTTTCTTCAAATTTTTAGGTGACATTTACTAATACTAATTGACTCACTATTCACCTAAAATCTGATCTCAAAAAATCAAACTTCCTAAAATGGAAAGATCTGGATCCATTTCATATCAGCTTGAAAAGTCACAATTATTTTAAATATCTTGTTTTAAAATTTTTTTACAAATAACACACGCACAGATCCCAGGTTTTGAGATACTATACCTTTATTTGAGATACGTTTTCGAAATTCAAAGGAAAAAACACCCGATATCACAAAAATCTTCATTTTTAACAAACTTGGTAGAAAAAAATTTGGAAAAACTGTAAGGCTTTCCCATACTTTCTTTGTTTTGAATTTTTTTGCTAAAATATAAGAAAGAGCTGAAAACTACGTTTATGCTCCAATTGTTCAGTTTGGTGTAACAACTTGAAGTAAAAAGCGTTTTTGATCAACAAAAGGGTTGAGGCATGAGACTTAAATGTAGTTAAACAACGCAAGGCCGGTTCAGATGTTCAATATAAACTCCGTTGGTCGAGCATACTCTGCAGTTTCATAGAAATGGTTTTTTAAGTTTCTTCAAATTTTCAAGTGACTTGTGCTAATTGATTCACTATTCAGCTATAAAAGGATATCAAAAAATCATGTTTCCTAAAATGGGGAGATCTGGTTCTGTTTCACATTAGCTTGAAAAGTCACAATTAGTTTACAAACCGTTTTTCAAAATATTTTACAAATAAAACACGCACAGACCCCATGATTTGAGGTAAACAACATTTATTTGAGATACGTTTCAAAAATTCGAAGCAAAACACACCTGATATCAACATTCCTCTTCCTTTTTAGGCCGGTTCAGATGATCAATATAAACTCCGTTGGTCGATCATATTCAGCAATTTCATAGAAATGGTTTCTTGAATTTTTCTTCAAATTTTTAGGTGACATTTACTAATACTAATTGACTCACTATTCACCTAAAATCTGATCTCAAAAAATCAAACTTCCTAAAATGGAAAGATCTGGATCCATTTCATATCAGCTTGAAAAGTCACAATTATTTTAAATATCTTGTTTTAAATTTTTTTTGCAAATAACACACGCACAGATCCCAGGTTTTGAGATACTATACCTTTATTTGAGATACGTTTTCGAAATTCAAAGGAAAAAACACCCGATATCACAAAAATCTTCATTTTTAACAAACTTGGTAGAAAAAAATTTGGAAAAACTGTAAGGCTTTCCCATACTTTCTTTGTTTTGAATTTTTTTGCTAAAATATAAGAAAGAGCTGAAAACTACGTTTATGCTCCAATTGTTCAGTTTGGTGTAACAACTTGAAGTAAAAAGCGTTTTTGATCAACAAAAGGGTTGAGGCATGAGACTTAAATGTAGTTAAACAACGCAAGGCCGGTTCAGATGTTCAATATAAACTCCGTTGGTCGAGCATACTCTGCAGTTTCATAGAAATGGTTTTTTAAGTTTCTTCAAATTTTTAAGTGACTTGTGCTAATTGATTCACTATTCAGCTATAAAAGGATATCAAAAAATCAAGTTTCCTAAAATGGGGAGATCTGGTTCTGTTTCACATTAGCTTGAAAAGTCACAATTAGTTTACAAACCGTTTTTCAAAATATTTTACAAATAAAACACGCACAGACCCCATGATTTGAGGTAATCAACATTTATTTGAGATAAAATTTAAAAAATCGAAAGAAAAAACACCTGATATCAACATTCCTCTTCATTTTCAACAAACTTGCTAGGTAAAAACTCGGAAAAGTTGTGAGGTTTTCCTGTAATTTCTATTTTTTGAATTTTATGCCTAAAATATAAGAAAGAGCTGAAAATTATATTTATGCTCCTATTGTTAAGTTTGGTATAATAACTTGAAATTCAAAAACTTTTTTGATCAACAACAGGGATGGGGCATGCGATTAGTATGTAGTCGATTAATGTAATACCGGTTCAGATATTCAATGGAAACTCTGTTGGTCGAGCATAATCAGCAATTTCGTAGAAATGGTTTCCTAAGTTTCTTCAAACTTTTAGGTGACTTTTGCTAATTGATTGACTTTTCAGCCAAAGAAGGATATCAAAAAATCAGGTTTCCTAAAATGGGAGATCTGGTTCTGTTTCACATTAGCTTGAAAAGTCAAAATTATTTTACAAATATATTACACACAGACCCCACGTTTTGAGGTTATCAACATTTATTTGAGGTACGTTTTGAAATTTCGAAGGAAAACACATCTGATATCAACATTCCACTTCATTTTCAACAAACTTAGTAAATAAAATTTCGGAAAATTTTTAAAACTTTCCCGTAATTTCTACTTTTTGATTTTTATGCTAAAATATTAGAAAGAGTTGAAAATCATATTTATGCTCCTATTGTAAAGTTTGGTAAAATAACTTGAAATTCAAAATTTTTTTTGATCAACAACAAGGACGAGGCAAGCGCTTAATATGTACTCGAACAATGAAAAACTGGTTCAGATATTCAAAAGAAACTCTGTTGGACGAGCATATTCAACTTTTTCATAGAAGTGGTTCCATAAGTTTCTTCAAATTTTTAGGTGACTTTTACTAAATGATTGACTATTCAGCTAAAAAGCTTGAAACGTCACAACTATTTTACAAATCTTGTTTTAAACTTTTTTAAAATAACACACCCACATACCCCACGTTTTGAGAAACTAAACCTTTATTCGAGATACGTTTTGAAAGTCGAAAGAAAAGACACCTGATATCAACATTTTTCTTCTTTTTTTACGTTTAACAAACTTGTTAGGTAATAGTTCGGAAAAATTTTAAGGCTTTCCGAAACTTTCTATGTTTTGAGATTCATGCTAAAATTTAAGAAAGAGCTGAAAACAATGTATATGCTCCACATGTTCAGTTTGGTAATATAACCTGATATACAAAAACTTTTTTCATCAATAACAGGGTTGAGACAAGCGACTATTTTGTAGTCGAACAATGCATTACCGATTCAGATATTCAATAGAAACTCTGTTGGTCGAGCATATTCAGCAAATTCTTGGAAATGGTTTCTTAGGTTTCCAATAAATTTTTAGGTGACTTTTACTAATTGATTGACTATTTAGCTAAAAAGATATCAAAAATCTGGTTTCCTAAATTGAGGTGATCTGGTTCTGCTTCACATTAGCTTGAAAAGTCAAAATTATTTTTTTACAAAAAATACACGCAGAGACCACACGTAGATAACAAACTTAGTAGATAAAGTTTCGGAAAATTTTCAAGGCTTTCCCGTGATTTCTATTTTTTTGAATTTTATGCTAAAGCAAAATAAATAGCTGAAAACCATATTTATGCTCTTATTGTTAAGTTTGGTCTAATAATTTGAAACTCAAAAACTTTTTTGATCAACAACAAGGACGAGGCAAGCTCTTAATATGTACTCGAACAATGCAATACTGGTTCAGATATTCAATATAAACTCTGTTGGTTGAGCATATTCAGCAAGTTCATAGAAGTGTTTTTTAGGTTTAGTTCAAATTTTTAGGTGACTTTTACTAATTGATTGACTTTTTAGCTAAAAAAATATCAAAAAATCTGGTTTCCTAAAATGAGGAGATCTGGTTCTGCTTCACATTAGCTTGAAAAGTCAAATTTATTTTACAAAATTTGTTTCAAATTGATTTACAATTAACACACGCAGAGACCACACGTTTTGAGGTTATCATTTTTTTATTTGTGATACATTTTAAAAATTTGAAGGAAAACACACCTGATATCAACATTACTCTTCATTTTCAAAAAACTTTTAAGGCTTTCCCGTAATTTCTTTTTTTTTGATTTTTATGCTAAAATATAAGAAAGAGCTGAAAAATATATATTTATGCTCCTATGGTTAATTTTGGTACAAAAACTTGGTACAAACTATATTTTGGATTTTATGCTAAAATATGAGAAAGAGCTAAAAATCATTTTTATGCTCCTATTGTTAAGTTTGGTATAATAACTTGAAATTCAGAAACTTTTTTGATCAACACTAGGGATGAGGCAAGCGACTAATATGTAGTCGACCAATGCAATACCGGTTCAGACATTCAATAGAAACTCTGTTGGTCGAGCATAATCAGCAATTTCATAGAAATGGTTTCTCAAGTTTCTTCAAATTTTTAGGTGACTTTTACTAATTGATTGACTATTCAGCCAAAAAAGGATATCAAAAAATCAGGTTTTCTAAAATGGGGAGATCTGGTTCTGTTTCACATCAGCTCGAAAAGTCACAATTGATTTACAAACCTTGTTTCAAAATACTTTACAAATATAACACGAGCTGACCCCACGTTTTGAGGTAATTAACAAATATTTAAGATACGTTTGAAAAACTCGAAGAAAAATAATTCTGATATCAACATTCTTCTTCATTTTCAACAAACTTGGCAGGTAAAAATTTGGAAAATTTTTAATGCTTTCCCGTAATTTCTTTTTTTTTTGGATTTTATGCAAAAAATTAAGAAGAGCTGAAAGTCATATTTATGCTCCCATTGTTAAGTTTGGTATAATAACTTGAAGTTCATAAACTTTTTTGATCAATAACAAGGACGAGGCAAGCTCTTAATATGTACTCGAACAATGCAATACTGGTTCAGATATTCAATATAAACGATGTTGGTTGAGCATATTCAGCAAGTTCATAGAAGTGTTTTTTAGGTTTCTTCAAATTTTTAGGTGACTTTTACTAATTGATTGACTTTTTAGCTAAAAAGATATCAATAAATCTGGTTTCCTAAAATGATGAGATCTGGTTCTGCTTCACATTAGCTTGAATAGTCAAATTTATTTTACAAACTTTGTTTCAAATTGATTTACAATTAACACACGCAGAGACCACACGTTTTGAGGTTATCATTTTTTTATTTGTGATACGTTTTAAAAATTTGATTGAAAACACACCTGATATCAACATTACTCTTCATTTTCAAAAAACTTGGTAGGAAAAAATTCGGAAAATTTTTAAGGCTTTCCCGTAATTTCTTTTTTTTTTATTTTTATGCTAAATATAAGAAAGAACTGAAAAATATATATTTATGCTCCTATGGTTAATTTTGGTATAATAACTTGAAATTCAGAAACTTTTTTGATCAACACTAGGGATGAGGCAAGCGACTAATATGTAGTCAACCAATGCAATACCGGTTCAGACATTCAATAGAAACTCTGTTGGTCGAGCATAATCAGCAATTTCATAGAAATGGTTTCTCAAGTTTCTTCAAATTTTTAGGTGACTTTTACTAATTGATTGACTATTCAGCCAAAAAAGGATATCAAAAAATCAGGTTTTCTAAAATGGGGAGATCTGGTTCTGTTTCACATCAGCTCGAAAAGTCACAATTGATTTACAAACCTTGTTTCAAAATACTTTACAAATATAAAACGAGCAGACCCCACGTTTTGAGGTAATAACAAATATTTAAGATACGTTTGAAAAACTCGAAGGAAAATAATTCTGATATCAACATTCTTCTTCATTTTCAACAAACTTGGCAGGTAAAAATTCGGAAAATTTTTAATGCTTTCCCGTAATTTCTATTTTTTGGATTTTATGCAAAAAATTAACAAGAGCTGAAAGTCATATTTATGCTCCTATTGTTAAGTTTGGTATAATAACTTGAAGTTCAAAAACTTTTTTGATCAATAACAAGGACGAGGCAAAAGCTTAACCTGTACTCGAACAATGCAAAACTGGTTCAGATATTCAAAAGAAACTCTGTTGGACGAGCATATTCAACATTTTCAGAGAAGTGGTTCCTTAAGTTTCTTCAAATTTTTAGGTGAATTTTACTGAATGATTGACTATTCAGCTACAAAGATATCGAAAAATCTGTTTCCTAAAATGGGGAGATCTGGTTCTGTTTCACATTAGATTGAAAAGTCAAAATTATTTTACAAACCTTGTTTTAAAAAATTTCACAAATAACACACGCGCAGACCACACGCTTTGAGGTAAGCAACATTTATTTGAGAAAAAATTTAAAAGTTTGAATGAAAACACTGATGGTATCAACATTCCTCTTCATTTTCAACAAACTTGGTAGGTAAAAATTCGGAAAATTTTTAATGCTTTCCCGTAATTTCTTTTTTTTGGATTTTATGCTAAAAATTGAGAAAGAGCTGAAAATCATATTTATGATCCTATTGTTAAGTTTGGTATAATAAATTGAATTTCAGAAACTTTTTTGATCAACAAAAGGGATGAAGCATACGACAAATATGTAATTGAACAATGTAATACCGGTTCAGACATTCATTTGATACTCTGTTGGTCGAGCATATTCAGCAATTTCATAGAAGTGGTTTCTTAAGTTTCTTCAAATTTTCAGGTGACACTTACTAAATGATTGACTATTTAGCTAAAAAGAAATCGAAAAATCTGGTTTCCTGAAATGGGGAGATCTGGCTCTGTTTCACATTAGCTTGAAAAGTCAAAATTATTTTACAAATCTTGTTTCAAAAAAATTCACAAAAATTACACGCACAGACCACACGTTTTGAGGTAAGCAACATTTATTTGAGAAACAATGTAAAAGTTCGAAGGAAAACACTGATGACATCAACATTTCTCTTCATTTTCAACAAAATTGGTAGGTAAAAGGTCGGAAAATTTTTAAAGCTTTAAAGCTTTAAAGCTTTATAATAACTTGAAATTCAGAAATTTTTTTGATCAACAAAAGGCATGAGGCATACGACAAATATGTAGTTGAACAACGCAATACCGGTTCAGACATTCAATTGAAACTCTGTATAATAAATTGAATTTCAGAAACTTTTTTGATCAACAAAAGGGATGAAGCATACGACAAATATGTAATTGAACAATGTAATACCGGTTCAGACATTCATTTGATACTCTGTTTGTCGAGCATATTCAGCAATTTCATAGAAGTGGTTTCTTAAGTTTCTTCAAATTTTCAGGTGACACTTACTAAAGGATTGACTATTTAGCTAAAAAGAAATCGAAAAATCTGGTTTCCTAAAATGGGGAGAACTAGTTCTGTTTCACATTAGCTTGAAAAGTCAAAGTTATTTTACAAATCTTGTTTTTAAAAAAATTCACAAATATTACACGCACAGACCACACGTTTTGAGGTAAGCAACATTTATTTTAGAATTAATGTAAAAATTCGAAGGAAAACACTGATGACATCAACATTTCTCTTCATTTTCAACAAACTTGGTAGGTAAAAGTTCGGAAAATTTTTAAAGCTTTACCGTAATTTCTCTATTTTGGATTTTATGCTAAAATATGAGAAAAAGCTAAAAATCATTTTTATGCTCCTATTGTTAAGTTTGGTATAATAACTTGAAATTCAGAAATTTTTTTGATCAACAAAAGGGATCAAGCATACGACAATTATGTAGTTGAAAATTGCAATGCCGGTTCAGATATTCAATTGAAACTCTGTTGGTCGAGCATATTCAGCAATTTCTTGGAAATGGTTTCTTAGGTTTCCAATAAGACTTTTGCTAATTGATTCACAACTCAGCTGAAAAGATATCAAAAAAACTAGTTTCCTAAAATGGAGAGATCTGGTTCTGTTTCTCATTAGCTTGAAAAGTCAAAATTATTTCACAAATCTTGTTTCAAAAAATTTCACAAATAAAACACGCACAGACCACACGTTTTGAGCTAAGCAACATTTATTTGAGAATTAGTGTAAAAATTCGAAGGAAAACACTGATGACATCAACATTTCTCTTCATTTTCAACAAACGTGGTAGGTAAAAATTCGGAAAATTTTTAATGCTTTCCCGTAATTTATATTTTTTGAATTTTATGCCTAAAATATAAGAAAGGGCTGAAAATCATATTTATGCTCCTATTATTATGATTGGTATAATAACTTGAATTTAAATTTTTTTTGATCAACAACACGGATGTGGCGAGCGCTTAATAGGTACTCGAACATTGCAATACTGGTTCAGATACTCAATAGAAAATCTGTTGGTCGAGCCTATTCAGCAATTTCATAGAAATGATTTCTTAAGTTTATTCAAATTTTCAGGTGATTTTTACTAATTGATTGGCTATTCAGAGATTGTCTGAATAGAGAGATTGTCTTGATTGGCTAAACAAGTTTCCTAAATTGTCGAGATCTGGTTCTGCTATTAGCTTGAAAAGTCAAAATTTTTTTTACAAAACCTTGTTTCAAATTGATTTACAAATAACACACGCAGAGACCACACGTTTTGAAAGAACCATTTTTTATTTGAGATACGTTTTAAAAATTTGAAGGAAAACACACCTGATATCAACATTCCTCTTCATTTTTAATAAACTTGGTAGGTAAAAATTCGGAAATTTTTTAAGGCTTTCCCGTAATTTCAATTTTTTGAAATTTATGCTAAAATATAAGAAAGTGCTGAAAATTATGTTTCTGATCCTATGGTTAATTTGGGTATAATAACTTGAAATTCAAAATTTTTTTTGATGAACAACAGGGATGAGGCAAGCGACTAATATGTAGTCGACCAATGCAATACCGGTTCAGATGTTCAATAGAAACTCTGTTGGTCGAGCACAATCAGCAATTTCATAGAAATGGTTTCTTAAGTTTCTTGAAATTTTTAGGTGACTTGTGCTAATTGATTCACTATTCAGCTAAAAAGATATCAAAAAAACTGGTTTTTTAAAATGGGGAGATCTGGTTCTGTTTCACCTTAGCTTGAAAAGTCACCATTAATTTACAAATCGTATATATATCATATAACATATATTAAAACATATATTTGAGATACGTTTTAGAAATCCTAAGGAAAACACACCTGCTATCATTATTCCTCTTCCTTTTCAACAAACTTGGTAGGTAAATTTCGGAAAAAATTTTTAGGCTTTCCCGTAATTTTTGCTTTTTTGAATTTTATGCTAAATTTTAAGAAAGAGCTGAAATTTATATTTATGCTCCTATTGTTAAGTTTGGTATGATAACTTGAAATAAAAAGCTTTTTTGATCAACAAAAGGGATGAGGCATGCGATTTAAAAGCAGTCGAACAAGGCAGGGCCGGTTCAGATATTCAATAGAAGTTCTGTTGGTCGAGCATAATCAACAATTTCATAGAAATGGTTTCTCAAGCTTCTTCCAATTTATTAGGTGACTTTTACTAATTGATTGACTATTCAGCTAAGAAAGAACAACCAAAAATCAGGCTTCCTAAAATGGGGAGATCTGGTTCTGTTTCACATTAGCTTGAAAGCTCACAATTAGTTTCCAAACCTTTATTTTAAAACATGTTACCAATAACACTCGCAACGGCCCAGCATTTTGAGGTACTCAACGTTTATTTGAGATACGTTTTTGAAGCTCGAAGAATTTCAACTGATATCAACATCCCTCTTTTTTTTAACAAACTTGATAGATAAACAATTCGGAGTTTTTTTTAATGATTTCCCATTCTTTCTATGTTTTGAAATTCATGCTAAAATATAAAAAAGCTGAAAATGGTTAGGCTCCAATTGTTCAGTTTGGTGTACTGAGCTGAAACACAAAAGACTTCATAAAGTATCTCCAACAATTTTTTACGGCTGTTTAGTCAAAAACATTTTCCTGACAAACCAGCTCGATCATATAGCAGGTTTAAAATTCAATTAAATTGACAATTGGTAATCGTTTTTCATTTCAACGAAGCTATATCAATAAAAAACAACATTCCGTTTTTCAGAAAACTCAACGGAATACATATAAGCAGCTCTTTGATGTTTGTGCCTGCGAATTTTGAACATATAAAGGCCAATAAGGCCTATAAGGCTAAAAAGTCCTAACTTCGAACATTTTAGAGCCTAAATTAGCTATCAAATTGCAATTAGTCTGAGCCTGGAATGATTTTATGTTGATTGGTTGCTCGAATCAGCAAAATCAAGAGACAAACAGTCAACTTTTTTACTTGTATTTGGTTTAATTTTTTAAAGTATTTTTAAAACAACTGATTATTAGATTTGAACTGTGATAACATGAAAAACTGAAGCAAATAATGCAACATTGTTTTTCTTTATTATCACGTATTATCTTTATCAGATAATAAGATGACATCAATCTATGCGTATGTCCTGATGAAAACAAAATTTCAACTTATTTGAGTTTTCAACTGAGGATATCGCACACGCTGATTCAGGTTTGAGAAAGAAACAACTTAAACCTTCAAGGCATTGCGAGGAAGAACGTCTAGTATATAAAAAAACGGACTATCTTTTGATCAACAAAAGAGATGAGGCAAGCGACCAATATGTAGTCGAACAATGCAATACTGGTTCAGATATTCAACAGAAACTCGGTTGGCCGAGCACTTATAGCAATTTCATAGCAACGATATCTTAAGTTTCTTTAAATTCAACGGTGAGTTATACTAATTGATTCATTATTCAGCTAAAAAAGTATCAAAAAATCAGTTTTTTTTAAATGAGGAGATCTAGCTCTTTTTCACATTAGCTTGAAAATCATATTAAGGTGTCGAAATATGAATAAAAAACACATAATTTTAAACATCGTTCCATAGAAATCAATTCAATTAAATCTAATGAATCTCAGCCAAACAAAAATTCTTTCCCATATATATGTGACAATCAATTTACAATCATTGTTGTAAAATATGGCAACAGTTCGGAAGTAGGTAGCCTATTCGAAAAACTTTGAGGTTTGCCCATATTTTTGTCTGTTTGATTTATATGCTAAAACATAAGAAAGAGCTGAAAATTTGTATATGGTCCAATAGTTCAGTTCGGTATAATAATTTAAAAAACCCAAGATTTTCCAAATGTACGACAATATTTTCAAAACAGTTTTTGTCAAAAAATTATTTCACAAATAAGCCCAGCTCGATCATACCGCGGGCTTAAATTTTAGTCAGATTGATAGTTGGTAATTCTTTTTCTCAACAAAATTCTTTTCTTTTCAAAAATGCTACAATATTTAAAAGGTTTAGTTTTTTTGAATATTCAACTGGATATACAAAACAAACTCCTTGCGATGACTTTATATGATTGTTTATTCCGATTTTGAACAATTTAGGGCCAATAAGCTTAGTATAGCTGTCAAGTTGCATTTAGTCTGATTTTGTAAACAGTATTAGGTAATGGAATGCTCGAATTTACAAACACGTGCGACAACTTTCATTTTTATCCGTGGTTTGATACTTTGAAATTTTGAAGACAGATGATTTTTAGATTTGAGCTATGATAACAAGAAAAGTTATAGTAAAATTTACACCTTCATTTTTAAACATTGTGGGTCGCCTTTTAACAGATAATCAGCCAAGATGAAATCAATCGACGCGTATGCCGTGAAGAAACCATCGCTTTTTTCAAGTAATTGATTCCTCAACTGAGGATATCATAGATGCTGATTCAGGTTTGAGAAAAAAATGACCGAAGAAATCTGAGCAATTTCAAATAAAAACACCCAGTAAATCAAAAATAGAGCGGATGTTCTTTTAATCAATAACGGGGATGGGACAAGCTCTTAATATGTAGTCGAGTAATGCAATGCCGATTAAGATATTCATTCCAAACTCGGTTGGTCGAGCTTTTTAATTGTTTTCTTAGAAACTATTTCCAAGGCTTCTTTTTTCTACGTGAGTTTTGCAAGTTGATTGACCATTCAGCTGAAATTAGTATCAAAAATCCGTTCTTTTTAAATGAGGAGATCTATCTCTGTTTCACATTGGCATGAAAATCATTTTAAGGTGTCGAATTATGAGTAAAAAAACACGCTCTTTCAAACATCGTTCCATAGGAATCATTTCATCTAAATCTAAAAAATACCCGACAAACAAAAATTCTTTCTTATCTATATGTCACAATCAATTTACAAACATTGTTGCAACAAATGGCATCAATTCGGAAGTAGGCAAACGTTCGGAAAAACTTTGAGGTTTGACCATACTTTTTATCTGTATCGTATATATGCTAAAGAAGGAGCTGAAAATTACGTGTATGCTCCAATGGTTCAGTTTGGTGTAAAAAGTTCAAGTACACAAGACTCTCGAAAGTCTATTCAACGACTATTTCAGGGCACTTTTTAAACAAACCCAGCTTGATGATAGACCTACAAAATCTTGACCTAAAAAATCATAGGTGCGACCTGATCATAGGTCTTAGAAATTAATCACATTGCCAGTTAGTAATCGATTTTCACCTAAAAAAAAGCTGTTTCATTAAAAAGTTTCAATATTCAGAACAATCAACGGGGTATAGAGAATCAACTCTTTGCGATGTCTTGATTTGATTGTTTGTCCAGATTTTCAACATTTTAGGATCAATAGGCCTAATTTAGCTGTCAAATTGCAATAGGTCTGAGCTTGGAAAAACATTAGGTAATTGGATGATCGAATCAACAAACATTTGAGACAAACATTCAATTTCATAATTTATTCTTGGTTTACTCTTTTGAAAATTTGAAGACAATTGAGGTTTAGATTCGAACTATTGGAACCAGTTTAAAACTAGTTTTTAGATCCAACTGGGTTTTTGAGAAACTATCTTTGAGAAACACTTAAAACTAATCAATCATGATCCATTAATAACACTTACAAAATTTGTAAGGCTGAAAAAAAACATCTAGAATCAGTCGGAAATACCAGAATGCCCTAGATCTATTGAGACTCGAAGATGATAAGAGAGTAAGATTACTATTGGTCTTAGACAAATAAGTTGCACGACACTCTCCGACCGAATATAAGATAGCGTGACGAACAGACTGTGTGCTTTATCCGAAATTACTCCATGAATGATCCACCCGGACATAAACTCCTCTGGTGCGACCAAGAATCTCTAAGAGTCCTCTACGTATTTATTTTTAGCGATAAGCAAATAAAAAAAATGGATATAAGATCAAAAAACGAGACAAAATGTTTAAAAAAGTATTGAAAAATTACCACATTTATCAATTATTGTAATCAATACCAACGATCATTCAAGCTCATACCAAATCAAAACCCGAGTAGCAGACTGAGTTTCTACAACGTGAGACGAAAAAGCAGACTGCAACGATTTTTTCTCTAAAAAATTAGATGTTAGTGAGTCCAGTTTGATTCACTAACATGAAATACGATACTTGGAGCAGTAAGATTAAATCCAAAAGCTATATATCTGTCATCGATGTATAAATAATAATTACATAAACCTCAAAACGATTTTTTTAAAACTTCGAATCCGAATTAACTTTGAAAACTTCATTATTTTAAGAAAATTAATTGAATAGAAATACAAAAATTAGTTAGTAAAGTTATTTAATTTAGTTCTACCTTTTGAGAAAAATAATTGAATAGAAATACAAAAACTAGTTAGTAAAGTTATTTAATTGAGTTCTGCCTCTTTAACAATGCTTTATTGTTTCTTTATCTAAAATGTAGCACATCAAGTTTGGTCAAGGTATATCTTTGTTTCACTTCAACCTAAAATTTTCTTCGAATCAGATCATCAAGACTACCCTTGAAATTTGAAAATTTTGTTTTAATTTAAATTTTAAATCATTTCAAATATATGATCAATGAGGCTTTCCTTGGATCAATTAGAACACCTTTGTTCCCCCACCTCTTAATACCACTGTCTAACGACCTCAAACGTCGATTTCAAACGTCACTTTAAAACCTTGCCGAACCAGGACTAATTCAAGTTTTCAAATAAATAACCATTTGAATAGGATGAAAATTGAAGAACTTCGGTTACTCACTCTTCACTGGAGCCCCTCCTCTTAGTTGACCCAAACTTAAACATATCTTGAAGCTAGATAGAATTAAAATAGTATCTAACAATCTACTTGTGTTCTACAAGTACCTCAACTCCGTGTTTTGATTTTCTAATCTCTAAACCTTGACCTCATATCAACAATCCAACAAACTAAAATTAAATTTTCCTTAGAATAACTTAACCACTCGAGAAAGTATAAAATCATTTTAACAAATCGATATACTCTCTCTCTCTCCAACCCTGCTCTTCGCGACGTTCTCAGGATAAGGATAACCTCGCAAAATTTGCTAAAATTAACAGTTTAAGAAACAATTATCTAACACTTGGGTTTTGCACCCATCACTCTAACACTTATGACAAGAGATAATTTAGGAAACAAACAAACAATAGTTTTCCATAATTATTTACTTAAAGAAGAAAGATAAGATCTTGTAATTGCACCGCATAAACAAAAGAAAACTTCAGACCAAAAAAGCAAACGAACAAGAAGGCAATAATCACAATATTTTGAATCAAAATTTTCCATAACACGAAAAGCAGTTTCGGAATATGACTCAATTGCAAAACAGACACTTCAAAAACTTCGTGATTTAAGACACAACAAAAAAAACAAATCAATAGACAACCAAAGATAATTTTCCCAATCAGAATACTCAACAGCATCATCTAAAAAAAGGAAACGCAGAAAAAAACTCTTTTATTTGCAAACCAGTGAGATTAAATAGATTCATTGCGCAGATATTTTTGACGATGACTCGATTCTTTTCTTCGTTATTAATCCTCAAAGCGATCCCGCCCAAGGAGAAGTACAATTTTGTCACAGTCCAATCGTAAATATTTTTCCTAAAAGGAAATAGCCCTAGTAAACAAAATTTTCCTGAAATATAAATCAAAAGACAAGTACTTGATCACTATTTACCAGGAATCAGCAATATCATACCGCATTGTGGCATATTCTTTTTTGAAATTTACCAGCACAATCATCAAACCGACCATCACACTGAATACAAACAGATGATTTAGAATTAGATTTTTCGAAAGGTTTCATAGTAAATACAAAGAATATTCAACACCAAAATTAGCAAATAGCGAACTCAATTTTTACAAATGATTTTTTCTCCGTCATTTATAGTTCTGTTTCTGTATTGCAAACAATTAAAAAAACTTACGTTTCTCCACCACAAATATCTCGACAAGCAATAGTAGAAGCGAAGTTAATCTTTTCTCACAATTCTTAGACTCAATTCGTGAAACACTATTCGACAACGAAAAATCACAGTTAATGAAAATATATATCAACAAATCCTAGCACATTTCATTGTAAAATTTTCTCAACACAATTTAAATCTAATTTCACCAGCAAGAAAAAAAATTAAGACCAGAAACAAACGACGAAACATTTCTCGCAGGCAAAATAGATTGAATATGGGACTCCAATTGTTCTCATGTTTTTATTTTCAACATCCCGAACGATATCTCTAGTGCAACAATTGCAACCGTCTCCTTACAAAGAGATTTTTTAAGAGTCTCTACCTTAAGAACTGATTTCACACCATTTTTTTTGTAACGCAAGTTTAATGACAGGACAAGCAACAACTGTTTAAAATCAACATTTAAAATCATACAAGAAACCATAAAAGGAACAAAAAATCTAGCACAACAACATAACCAAACGTCATCGCTTTTTGTGATCGAAAAAACAGTTGAAACCTTACCTACAACGATACAATAAAGTTTCTCACCTATACATTCGACAATTACAACACAACAAGATAAAAACAATTTTCTCTATCTATCAACGACATTACAATCAACAGTTTGTGCCATTCCCTCGGACTGGCACAATCAAACCCGTGGTTGCACATTTAACAGAACTTTAAAGGCGTTAGCACCAGAATTCTAATGAAAAGTAGGCTTAGAAATTTCTAGAACTCAAAGTTTTCAAAACTTCGATTAGAGCTATACAATAGAACTTTAAAGGCGTTAGCACCAGAATTCTACTGAAAAGTAGGCTTAGAAAGTTCAAGAACTCAAAGTTTTCAAAACTTCGGTTTGGGCTAGAACCTTTCTGAGAAATGCATGAAACGGGAATTTTGACCAAAAAATAGAAAAAAGTACGATCGGACTCACAACCAGATTTACAAAGCGGAAAGTAGTGAAAAGCAGGTAAGAGAAAAGCGAAGCTTCTTATCGTCATAGCGGGACACCATAAGTCGTAAGAAGGTCGAACAGAAGGAAAGTCGAGTGGGACATCCGGAACGGATCCGAACAGGCCGTGCCACGAAATTGGAGAGAAAACGGAGTTATCTCCGAGAGATTACGGAATTAGAGGCACGATGCCCAAAGACTGTTAAAGACTTATATATACTTTTAGCTAATGTAATGCCCTGAACGATTTAATTAACTCAGTTAGAGTAGTTAGAGTCGGGGAAATAGTCAGTCCATCTCCAATGGACTCGAATTATAACTGGCTTTAAAAACATAGTAAAATTATGGTTCTCCAGCCGCGATTTCAATAGTATCCTCGTAGTCTGGGGATCCGAGACCCAGCTATGTGTTTTTTTTTGCATGTAAATGAAAGCTGATCAAAAGTCATTTGGCTGATGGCCTAAAAATTGAAACTTTTTACTTAGCCCATAACAGACCAGAAAAATATCTGGCTAGGTCTAGACGGTTAAAAACTATTTGAATTAATATAACGGACCTCAGCCAGTCGTTAATAGGTACTCTTTCTACGCTTCGACTCTGTGTAACGTCTGGTCGAATGTTTCAAAGACGTTTTCATGGCGCTCCTAGGTGGGCCTGTTGAAGGCACTTGAACATCACATTCAGTAAACGTTCAAGCGACCAGACTTCAGCTCCGGGTGTCTGCCCGAGTTAGAGGCCTTAATTTTCTTGATTGGAGTAGGCGGAAGGTGTGGACCCTCCATCTGGTACAATTAAGCTTTTTAACTTACTTAAGACCGAAAGTTCCGGGGGTCGCAGAGTTAGATGGGAAGTCTAGAGCCCGCTTAACCCGATGCCATGGGACCAAAAACAATTGAGTAGAAAGCATAAAACCAAAAAAAGAGTGTATTTTACAGAATAGCCGAAAAATTTTACTTGAAGACGAAAAAGACCCAAAAAATACAAAACAATTAAAATAACCAAAATTACAGTTTAAATATTTTTTCCGGACAAGATGTGATCTGACTTTCCTACTCGTAGTTGTTTCACGTTGATTTTTTTAAATAATTTTTGACCGAAACATCAAGCTTACTGGTTATGGGTTAGGTATCCTCCCTTGAGTGTTGTTTGAGTATTTAAGCACATTAATGATTATTTTTCCGGTGACCAGAGCGTAGAATCGCAAGCTGACAAATTGTTCTAGACACAGCAGGGGACAGTACAGAAAACAACCACAACCACTGTTGGGTATCGTTGGCTCATTTTTAGTATCTGACTGTGGTACTATTTCAGCAAACTTAGGTGTACGAGGACACAATTGGCTCGGTCCGATTGTACGCTCCATTGATTGCGAACTTCCGTTAAAGTGTCTCAAATCGGGTTTTGTGGTGTAAAGGAGGGTATATTTATTTTGATTAATGGCTACTAATAAGTTATTACCCTCATTATATATTACCTATCTTCCATTTAGACCCAAAAAACACCCTAATTTTGTCGAAAAATACCGATCTTCGACCAAACCGATAACCCAACTTTTTGGATATCCGAGTTTTTCCGAACGATATGAAGCTTCTGCGCGGTGAGTTAATACGTAATTAAAACACATTAGTAAGGGAAACCGCGGGAAAAAGAGTCAATAGAAGTTGGCAAAATTGGATTTTTTCGATCGAAATTATTCGTAATTTTCAGAATTTCGTCAATATGTGTTAAGGGTTGAATTTTTGAGTTTTTTGATGTAAAGTGATGAAACTTTCTGCGCTAAGACGTTTCTAGCATAACAAGCTCACTCACAAGTTCATATTTAAGAAACCCTCCGAGTAGCTCAGCGGATAGCTGTAGAGACTTAAAGATCGAAAAAGGAAGGAATCGGAGGGTCCAATTCCGATAGTTTTTGGCTGAATTTTTTTTTCTAAACGTTTGGTCCGGTTTTTCGCCTTATTCCAGTTCTGTACATGGTTACTTCAGTAGTTTCAATTATTTTAAGCACTTTTACCGAGAATTGGGGAAAAAAGTCTTTGAGAGCCTTTATAAGTAGTTAAAAAGACCAATTTAGCAAACGCATTTTTGCTGATTTCTCAAAGACCATATTTTTGCTACCATAAGTCGTGGTTTTTGATCATTTTTCTAACCGGTCGCCGTTTTTAGGTGAATACTTTCAGAAAAGAATATTTTTTAGAACTTATCAGTTTGCAGAATCCAAATTTCAGGTAACCCTCTGAGCGCCAGAATCTTTTTTAAAAATCCCATTTTTATCCCACAAGGTAGGTTGAACTAACCTTGTTTTCAGGAAGTTAGACCGCAATAGTAGGCTTTCAAGCGGCTAAAAAACTTGATTTTGCAAGTTGTGGGGAACCCACCGAAGTGACCTCCGGAGTCAGTTAAGACCCTCAAAAACCATCCTAAATGAAAAATTTCTGCTGAACCCTCCAAAATAGTTCAATCAACCCTCCATAGAAAATGTCGCCTATTGTGATTCATTCAGACACTAGCCGGAGACTCCTTCGAGGCAAAAAATTGAAAATTCGGAAGCTTCTTAGTAAATTTAAAAGCCTCTTAGTAACCCACCTTAATAAACTTTGGGGAGCCTCCCGAAGCAATTTAAGTGCTTAAGGTATCATCTGAAAGAAACCTCCGAAGTAAGTCAAACGTTTCGAATACACTCCAAAGTAACCCTCCCAGGTGACTCAAATTGCTTAACACCACTCCTCAAGGAAATGCAGAGACACCATCTAAGGTAATTTCAATGTTTAAAACATCCCTTAAAGTTAAAATTGAAGGTCAATTACCTACGGGGTGTGTATATTAGAAGCGAATGGACCAGTCGGCCCGGAGATTCGCGATCAACTTTGGATTCTAATTCGAGTTCAGCAGTATTACCACAACTATTTTTTTTGTTTTTTTTTTGTTGTGTTGTTGTTCTGATCTACTTAATAGGAAGGCTTGGGCAATCCGGGAACAAAAATAAGAAGAAATCAGTGAGTGTATTAGGTTACACACAATCACTTGAGAAGAAAATACATGTCCCCTACTCTCGTGCACTTGGTACTAACCGTGTGTGGGAAGGCTTTTGTTTAAAGTCTAATTATTTTCGATCAGAGGCAGCTCGAGCAATTGCATGACATATAGAAGAGTACATCGCTGAGTGCAGTAGTGAAGAGACACTTTCATGAGACGACAATGACCTAGATTTCAATCATTTGGAGTGTTCCGATTGAGGGAGGTATTTTTTAAGATTACGTTTTATCCATTATTAAAGCCATCGCTGCTATTGTACAAAGAAGTTTTAATTTTAGACAAAGCGTTTGTTTGATACGTCTACAGTGGAAAAGTGATTCTGACACGAGAGATCGCTGTCACCTATAGGGTGCGTTGTTGTTTTCTTGTTAATTGTGTTTTGTGTGTCGGTTATTACATCTTGCAGAATTCTGCGATACTATTATACACCAAGTGTTTGAGTGGAGCTATTAATATTTCAAACTGGGCAGACCCAGTGTTTAATCTTAGCTGGGTCATTCACAAAATCTCTGAGAGACTAAAACAATTTTTTTTTCATATTGGAAGAATTGAGTAACTAGGCATACATATTAATTTCTTTATTTTTGTGAGACTAAGACTTCTAAGCTGAGCCTTGGAAGCACGCGGAGGTTTAAGTCGCGGCGCAGCTAATCGTCGGTTGCCAGTATCTCCGACGTTTTTGCTGAGAGCGAAACGAAATTTGATCTTTCAAAGAGCGAAATGAAACTAAGAAGCGATAAGAATCTAATTGGTAATGGAGCGCAAAAAAAGCTGAGGCCGAGGCGGCGAACGTGCAAAAAGCTGATGCCCTAAAGGAAGGGAAACAAACGCTGATCCGGCCCGATCGCCACATTCATGACGACCTAGAATGGTCCTGCGACGACTCTGAGCTTGGAAGATTTAAAAAATCTAAATCCCCAGAGCGTTCCAAGACTTGTGTATGAGATGAACTGTTGTTCTTCAAAGGGACGTCTAGATTGGAGACCAAGAGCAGTAGTCTGAGAAACGAACATTCCTCTCTAGCCAAGCAGAGCAAGAATGCGATGATGTCAAGCATAACTCCCAGGGAGTTCGAAAGCGAAAAAGAACAATCAAAATCGAAAGCGATAAAGAGTTTCAAAACGTTGAATAATGAAATCATGACAGCACTCCAGGCTGATGGGCTAATTTATGGCTTTGAGACTAGTGAACTCGGACACGGATTTCACTCCTAGGCCAGAAGAAGAGAAAAAAGAAACGGATGTCAGATGGAATAACGATGGGAACGTCCTCGAAATTCATTGTGCTATTGTTATCATCACAAAGAGTACTCAAGAAACCGAAGTCATACAAGGATGCGTCAGTTGGCTGCATTGATACTTGGATAGAGCTATTGATGTTGCACTTTGAGAAAGAAAACTTCTCCAAAAAACAGGAATGTAGCGCACTGACGAGCATTTTAGAAGGCAAGGCCCTAAACTGTCCCTAAACTGTGCAATGGCGGCGAAAAGGGCAAATGAAAGTGGCAGTGCTCGTACAATTGTTGACATCTTGCTGAATCGTTTCGGCTCGGATATGCAGGAGCATCAGCCAATGGTGAAAGTTGAAAAACGGTGCCAATGAGATGATCAGTCCATTGACATAATTTTGAATGACCTCCAACTGCTCAGAAGGAGAAGTAATCCTCATGAGAGATTCGCAGAAAGGAACTAAGCCATAGCCTCGAAGTTCATGGGCGGAGAAAAGAAGGACTAACTGAAAACAATGATGGCCACATACTTTATCTTGTCGGCCGACTCCGTGCCCACGCCCGATGTGTTGAGCATGAGATGGCGTGAATACCTGCTCATAATACTGAGGGCTCAGAATCGCAACATCAAAATCGGAAACTACAGTGGAATGAACACCGGTACAAGTTCTAGTGGGTATAAACCTCGTAAAGACTTGAGCAAACAGAGGCGATGCGCTATTTGTAGTTCGCTGGTTCTACCGCACTACAGAATGTTCAACAAGAGTTAGCTACGAAACAAGGTTAAACAGTGGGTGAGATCTGAACTGGAAAATACGAAGTTACGCATGAAACTGGACACCTTAAAGAAGACAGTGAAAGGAGAAGACGACCACGAGTCGAAGATCCAAGGCTTGAAGTTGAATGTGATTTTAGGGAAGACCTTCGGATAAACGAGAGAGGTTAGCAAGATTATGTCAATCATATCGGTCGCGCGTCATCAGTTGGTTGAGAACTCAAGTGAGCCGTCGGAAGTCACCCTGATACACCTGTATATCTATGCAAATTACTTGAGAGAAATCTGCCAGCTGTTAACAGTTCATCCTAGGACGTGACTATGTGCGCAACTTTGACGTCACGATCGACCTCAAGGATGGGTGGATCTAAATCAGGGAGCCAGAGAGAAAGTATGAAAAGAAACCTGTTAAAAGATCTTGACAAATCGAGCAAAGGTGCCAATTTTCCCAGATCAAAAAGTTAGGTTGAAATCAAACCAAGATGTAAGGGCGATATTTAGGATGAGGAAGTTGAATGAACTTAGTAACAACAGACAAGTATGTCTGGTCCCAAACCCAAACAATAAGAGCTCAGCTATTTTAGGAAGAAATTTCTCACTGACTAAGAACGGATTATGTCTGAGTGTCTTCTTGAACTCACAGGCATCATCGGTGACGATACAACGTGGAAAGAAGCTTGGCTAAGTTTTGTCTCTGAACACAGACTATGGAGACTTTGAAGAGTTCTAAAATGACTGAGTGTCCATCACATGCCAACAAAGCATGTACATTGAACAGAAAAAAAGAATTGAAGTGTTTTAAAAAAGTGTTTTTTATGAGATCGTAGACAGACGATGGGCTGTCTAGTTGATCGAACTTTCCTGATTGACTAGACAGCCCATCGTGAGGACCGACAGACCCAGATTTGGCACCAAACACACCAGTCCTACTTCAGATAGAACAACTGAAAGGCAAAACATCGGATAAAGATCTTGACTCTCTTAGAGCAGTGTTGAATCGAAACGCAGATGATTATTCGAAACACAAAGTCGACCGGCATAGGTTGTCGCATTTTTGAGGAATCTGAGATAGAGAAAGAAGAGGGCTTGATACCTCATAGGTATGGTACGTCCCAGAGACATGTGGGAAAGAAATCGAGTTGCTATTGTAAAAAGACATGATTGAGTAGTCAAAGTCTCCGTGGGCCTGCGGCATAGTCATGGCTAAGACAAAGGGGGCAAATTAGGTTTTGTTGAGGTTTTCGCTACTTGAACGCACTTACGATAAAAGATGCATATCCGATTCCTCGCATCGATGAAAACCTCTCGAAGTTGGGAGACGCAAAACTCGTCACGACGTTGGATACGGGCTCTGTGTTCTGGCAGGTGCCACTCGGGAAACAGTTTTGAGAAAAAACCGGCTTTGCGTGTGAGCTGGGATTATTCCAGTGGAATTGAATGTCAATTGGACTATGCAGCGCGACAGCTCTTTTTCAACGAATGGTGGCTCAGTTACTCACGAATGTAACAATGAAGAATGGAAATCTCAGAAAATGCTACGTTGATGATGTTGTGATTGCAACACCACCACTGGAGGACCAGAAAGTGAGACTTGACGAAGTCTTTACCTGCATGAAACAGTCTGGCCTGAGAGAAAAACCATCGAAGTTCGAGAACCTGAGGGACTCGATAAAGTATCTGAGTCGCAATTGTGGATCAGCAGTAAGTCAGAGCAGACGCTGAAGCGGTTGAAGCTGTTCTGACATGGAAAGCGTCGATGATCCATATACAATTGATGAGCTTACTCAGCTTCACTAATTATTACTGAGAATTTATCAAAGCTTATGCCAAAAAAATCCAGCCTATGCAACAGTTGACGCGAAATAAAGGGAAAGGTTCAGCTGGACTGAAGAGGCTCAAGTTTTTTTGAGAGCATCAAACGCGAAATTTTTCAGGCTCCGTTACTCGGCATGCCTACGGAGCAAGGAATGTTTGTACTGGACACTGACGCATCAGTAGTCGCTATCTCGGGCATACTCCATGAGGAACAAGAATGGATTCGAAGGACCGTTCTCCGAAGAGCTTATGGGAGCAAAACTTATGGGAGCAAAAAGAAATCTGGTGCACCGAAAGCGGAGATGTTCGCAGTAACTACCTAAGTGGAAAAGTATAGACCCTTCTTAGGAAGTGGTCCCTTTAGTTTGCACGTAGACAAACGAGCTCTCGCCTGGCTTATTTCTTCTTCGATGGATCGGAGCGATATCGGTCGCTGAATTGTACGACTGGATGGCCATCAAAAGATTATAGAGCGCTAACACTTGACAAACAGCAAAAAGCCAACAGCATCAATAAAAAGACGGAGTTCTATGAGCGATTGGAAGAGAAGCAAGCTAACCAGGCAGAGATTAAGGATGGTTTTTCCTTCTGCTTTCTGGTCAAGGACACCTATGACAAGCTGTCACTCACGAGATGGCTTGACAAGTCAGGGCATCCCATACCAGGACACCCCGAACTTCCTGCCGGAAGAGTTGCCGAGATTAAACTGCTGGCAAGGGGTGATCCGCTTCCATTGGAGTTGGTAGTACGCTCCAACCTGGTACAGCAAAAGCTTACCAGGCTAGGTATCAATTGACTTGCGCTGCTGAACAAAACGGTGAGCGTAGCACCGGATGACATGCGAAAGCTCCGCGATCTGCTTGATAGAGAAATTGAAATACAGGATCATGAATGCATGGAGATCATGCAAGGGCTGACCATCACCGAAAGAACAGCAAAGAGACCGGTAGCCATCTGGAGTCGGGACGTTTAACGGGATTTCCAATCATTCATGAATCACCTGGTGAACTCGATACCAAAAGATGTCCGCTCAGAGAGTCAGTGTTGAACTGAAAACCAGTGTGGCTAGCAGGGTTAAGTTCACTGAGACAAAACAGGAGTACAATCCGTATTCGGACTGTTCGTTCGGAGATGAGATATTGTCCGGAGAGTTAAATCAGGGAAGGGGTTGTATTGTTGAACTGTCCGGGGAGCCAGGTTACATCGGGACGGCCCAGGATGATTTTACCTGGGAGTCGATGCCAGGACGACCGAGGGACAGAATTTTGCGCGGGGAGTTGAAAAGAATGAAGAACAAGTCTGAAGGGGACTGAGTAGGCTCCATCGGTTCGAGGGATGGTTCGAAGTCTCGATCCTGGGGGAACTTGTCTGAATCTACCTTTCTGATTCATTTTTACTAGCTGGGCAGAGAATTGCATCAAGGCCCAGACAGTGACAGTTATAATTGCGATGGGGAAGGCACCGAAGTCGATCATGCCGCAGACGAACCTGAGTTGATTGCAGTGTCGAACTGTCCGACGAGATTACTTCAACAGTATACGGTCGTCTGTAACAACCTGGATCTCTGGGAGCGAGAGGCGACACCTTTGATAAAGATTTGGTGCGTTGAAATGATGGACACTGCCCATGCTTCGGAAATAATTAGCGGACAGCTAAATGGGATGAAGAAATATTTGAAAGCCAGGTACCGACTGCCAGATCATTCAAGGACACAGCAAACTGATAGGATGACGGGAAATTTGAAAAGATGGATAGAAAACGGAGCACACGTTAAACTTGACTTGAAAGAAGACAGCTATAAGATCCTAAAGGAAATTTATATGAAGAGAAAAGATTTGTTATACTTGAAGGAAGACGGGATTGTGGCCTTCAAGCGTAAAACAGAAGACAAAGTCCTGTACAAATATAATTCGATAGTTCTACCACAGCTATGTCAAACCGAGTTATTGTTTCACTCACACGACCAGATGGGCCATCAAAGCGTGGAAAAAGTGTATAGTAGGATACAGAAGCGGTTTGAATGACCTGGCTTGAAGAAGGCCTGTGAAAAATGGATTTCTGCACGCTTGTCTTGACAGTAAGCGAAAGACCCAAGGAAGCTGAAAGTCTCCGTGCAAGCAATAGAATTGTCCGCTTTCAATGAGGTGGCACAAATTGATTCAGTAATCTACATGACGGCCACTTGCTACAACCAATTGCTGATAATGATCAATCAATTCACAAAATTCGGAGAGGCAGTTACCTGCATGACAGCATCAGCGGAGGAGACTTGTGACCTATTAATAAATGTCTGGATTGCTAGTCTTGGCTGCCCGATCACAATCAAGTCAGATAAGGAAAAATTTTTTGTCGGTGAACACACAAAGGTGTTAATGAAGAGGTCTCAAGTTGTGCAGTCCCACTCGACGCCTTATCACCCGCAGACGAATGGCCCGGTCGAGAGGCAAAATCGCACTGTAGTTTCCATGCCAAAGGTTTTTTGCTCACGATACATATTCAACTGGGATAAACACTTGCAGCAGGTAATGAGCTCGTACGATAGTACTGAACAGCCCACACATGATGTTAACAGACCAGAAAAGTAACTGACCAAGTCAAGACAGTTAAAAATGGAGCAGAATTAATGTAACTGACGTCAGCCAGTCGTCAATAGTTACTTTTTCTACGCTGCTTCACTGTGTAATGAATGGGCGAATAATCTTTGTGCTTCTATAAGAAAGCTTTCTGGACGCATATAAACGTCGTCAGTACAGCTGAGAAACGGGTGGCTGGTATGCCTTGTACAACTGAAAACGAAAAAAAAGAGGTCTAACGAGCTGACTAAGAGCGGAACTGTTGTGTTTGAAAAACAGTTTTTGTAGGAATTGGGAGCAAAAAGTGAACGTAGATCTACTGCTCTGTTGCAAGCAGATATTGCTGGAGCAAGAAATTTGGGGCACTCTACTCGCCTTCAGTTCTTACTCCGTCTTGCTTCTTGTTCCTGATCACCCATATCAGTTGTTATTGTGCGTGAGAACTTGACTAAGTCAACGAAGATTGATTACCAAAGCTTCTAAACTTTTTGTTTCGTTTGTTTCTGGTCAGACCAAATTTTGAAACTATTACTACTTGGAGGATTTTAGTTTATTGTTAATTATTTATGCAGGCCTTAGATGAGTATACTAAAATGTTTAACCTGACTGAAAGTGTCAATTTGCAGAGGATACCTTTGCATTTTGTGACGACCTGGTACCTCATTAACTTTCCTAGCCACAGAGTTTTTAAAATTAATATTGAGGGCAACAGCAAAAACGAACGATTAAGCTTGGTAAGTAACTCTAAGTAAATTTTAACGGATGTGTAACCGTGGTACGTCCCATATTTCATTAAACCAGCTAGAGCGAAAACTTTGTTATGATGGAGTGACGTAAGTAGTCAGAAATGAAAATTTATCTAGTACACTCCTCATGGTGCATTTTTTTGTGAAAACGTGAGAAGGTAGTGAAATGTAGTAGGATGCCACTTATGACACGCGTCGAGTTGAGATAACGTAGATAACTTTCAAATTTGGATGCGACTTGTAATTTGATTTTAGAAAACAGAATCACTACTTGAAGATAACCCGGAATTGCGTTCAATGGGGACATTGAGGGGATTGTCCGGCTATTATGTGCCATTCCGCGGGACTGACACAGTCGAACCAGCGGATGCACGTAAAACACAACTCTAAAAAGTTTAGCACCGGAATTGTAATGAAAAGGAGGCTCAGATTGTTGAAAATTTTGATTTTAGCCAGAACATTTCTAGAATTGGCCATTTTGACCAAAAATAAAAAACAGTACAACCAGACACACAACCGGATTTACAAGCTAAAAATCAGTCGAAAGGAAGATAAGACAAAAACAAAGCTTCCTATCGTGATAGCAAAACACGATAAGCCGTTCATTTGAAGAAAATCTAACATAATGAAGGTTCCGTGGGACATCCGGAATTGATCAGAATTCTCCCGTACCACGAGCACGGAGAGATAACCACGTTATCTCCGGAAGAGTAAGGAATTAGAATCCCGGTACCCAGAGACTGTGAGAGACTTTAAGTACATTGTTTAGCTACTGTAATGCCATGAACGATTTTTTAAATCCAATTTTGTTTAGTGTTTCAGAGCATGAGTAGTTAGAGTCGAGGAAAGAGTCAATACATCTACAATGGATTTGGTATAAAACTGTTAAAGAAAACATAAAAATTTCTGGTTTTCTACCCGTTTTTTAATAGTAATCATGTAGTCTGGGGATCCGAGACCAAGCTATGTGGTAATTTTTGCTTGTAACCGAAAGGCTTAAGGCCTAAAAACGGTAACTTTTGCTTATTCCTTAACAGGCCAGAAAACTAACAAACAGAAACACACAAATAGCATTAACTTCAAAAAACAAAATTATAATTTTTTTTCAATTGTTATATCATTAGCAACCTAATAGCGAGACCACCGACATACAGCACGAAGTCAATCTCAAGAATATAATTACACCCATCATGTAACCAAACCAGTATCTCAATCAGTAAATTTCAAAGATAAAAAAGTCGGGCCGAACTGATATGTATCAGTTTTTTCAACCAAAAAAAAGTCAAATGATAAACAATTCGCAAGAATCCACCCACATTACTCTGATGACGACAATTATTTCCACCAAAACCAACAATATTTAAAAAAACCACGAAAAGACATAAGCTAACCAGATAATAATTTTCATCCAGATAGTTTTTTTATCTTTTTATATGAATCCTCAACAACCGAAACAAGCACAACAACACTTCTCTCAAAGACAAAATCCGGCACAATCAAATAAAAACAAGCAATTTCTCAAATAGAACTTCGTTTTTGAATAGATACAAATTGTAATAAAATTTTCCTCGAACTGAAACATTTTCTCGGTAAACGATTTTCTCGGTAAAGAATAACATTTATACATAATTTGTCGAGTTTTCACCAGAAATGATAATAATCAAAGTGATCCTTTCAATCTCTGAATGTTTGTTGGCTCAATTAAATGTCCCAATTCGCGTTTAGCACGTTGTTGAGGTCTTAAGAAACTTTGAAGAGTATCGGTGCATCAAGTTACAACCACTGAGAATTACTTGGAACGATTGGGACGATATCGCAGATTGTAGAACAAATTGGGATGATTTAACCCATCTTTCCAGACTCTAGATAATTCGCTCAAGCTATGAACGATTTCCCTTTCTCTGGGAAGAAGAAGGATCTGCTGAGAATTCAATTGCAATCGAAGAATATGAGGGGTTACCTGAGCCAAGGATTCCAGTGAGCGAATCACCAAATGAGTCAGGTTTGCGCTCCCTTGAGAGTTAGAATGAATAACCTTGAGAACTCGACTTCATTGGTAAATAATTTGGGCTGCTTTCGTAAGTTATTTTTCCCAAACTATCACATGGAAAATTTGTACATGTGCTTAAAAAACAAAAAAAATTGCAATTCGGAAATAAAAAGGTTTTTAGCAGATATAAAAAAATAATGTTTGTGAAAAAAACTCGCATCTTCAAAAAAATTGTTAAGAAAAAAAGTCGTTAAAATAACTCTTACGACTTAAAGATTTAAGATAACAAAAAAATGGCGTTCTAAATTTGATCATCGAGAAAACAATTTTGCATGTATTTTGATCAAAACCATCGACTTGCAAGGTATTAACTAAGGGAAAAGCACTCCATACATGCCATATTGAAACTTTCAAAGCAACAGTTCATCAAAAATTTTGAATGAAATCTTGCGTTTTCTCGAATTTTCACAAAAAAATCAAGGTTTAACATTACTTTTGGAAAAACAAGAAAGCTTCCCACACAAAAAATTTATTGGAATTTTTCGCTGACAAGTTCAATTTTCACTACGGTTTTAGCATCAGATAGAAAATTAAACATATGGTTGTACAATTGTTAAAAAGATCGTTTCAAAAATTTCTAATTTTTTTTCTGTTCAGAAGAAATATAATTTGAAAATTAGTTAAATTTGACAAGATCTTAGACGAAAATTCAATGATTAAGAGAAAACTTTCACGCTAACTATTTACAGAACCCTGGCCATCAATGAAAGACTCAACGAGTTTCATAGCTTAAGAGTTTTAACAAACCTTCCCTCCCGGAAAAAATCATCTGAGAGTCTGGGTAGACGCAAGCTTCTGTACAGAGCCTTAAAGCCTCTGGACAGAGTCTTTCATATTGTTTCGCCAGAAGGCGTTTCTTTGCAACACCAGGTAATTTTTCAGCAAACCAAGTTGAGTCTGTTTGCTTGGTGCAAATGATCGTAAACTTCAACCCTTGGCGACATTTCAGTTGTATAAACAACTTATTTACACAAAAAAAAACAGTCGACAACTTTGTAAGGAAATTCTTTTTTTTTATTTAATCTTTGCAGATTTGTTTGAGCAATGATCCAATTAAAAGGATCTTTTGTTGAAAAAGAGTTTTATGTACAAGAAATTGCTTTTATAACAGTTCTAACACCTGATCATTATCCATATTTGGCTTATCAACTAATCACTATTCCGAATGTAGAAAATTTTCTGAAACACAGTTAATAAGAGATTTTTTTAAATTGAATTTCGAAACAAATTGAGAAATGCTTGAAAAATAGCAGATGCCATGACCAATTCATTGTTCAAAAACAACATGTTCAACGAACGGCGTTTCTAAGATTTCTTATCCTAGGCAATGTCCATATTTGGTTTATGACCTTATCACAATTCCTTATAAGATAATAATTACTCATTTGGAATAAACGTTGAAATATCTACATCTTATTCTACAACTTTTTTCAGTTATCAACTCTTTCATTTCTTTTCTACTGATCTGTTATCTCCGAATCTTCAACCAAAAAATTTTCACAAAAAAATCCTTAACAAATATAATGAGAAATCAAACAAAAAATGGGAGACTTTCTTGGTTCCAAAAAAAAGCGCATCAGAAATTTTTTTGAGCTTTACTCCCAGTTGCTCCGAGATAAAATGGAGTCTTTTATCAGAGATAAAAATTGAACCGAGATAAAATGGAGTCTCAGCAAAACCATGTTGGCGGAAGAGAAGGCGAAAGAACATCAGCAACCCGGTGAAAACTATGATTTACGATGCTGGGAAACTTTGGACTCATTCCTATATTGCAACCTCTTATGGCAATTATTCAAATATGGAGTAGGAGCTTCCGACATGCCATGCGGTATATTACATAGCAACAAACAACAAGTTTAGGGTGTGCGACACAATCAAGAAGTGTCTCAATCACGAAGACTCTTATCAACAAGACTTTACTCTGAAAAGGATAAAAAAATCTTGAAACAAGTTGCTCATATCAGCTACATTTTGAACAAATTCACAGTTTTTTGAGTGATGTTATTATAGTCTTGTAATTTAGATATTCTTCGTCTTCACTCATTTTATAGCTTATTTGTACAGTGCAGTTTGAGTTGGAACTTTGACTTTTCGGTAAATTTTATGATAAGGCTTCAGGTATAAATTGAGACATTTCCAAAAAGACGTACCAATTGCTTGATTTGGATACCGAATGACTAAATTTCTCTTTTCAATTGGATATTGAATAAAAGAAGACCCAAACTATTTCAAGTTTTTGTTCAGATTATCAAATAAATTAGATCGTATAGAATTTTTGTAGGAAATCAAAGGCGAAATCACGAAAGCACTAAAAAATTAAACTTTCACAATCAGGATAAAACTCTCGAACTTTTTAAATTGATTCAGCGAGACTTTTTATCAAATACAAAAAGGAAAAACTTACTTTCTTTGATTTTGTAAAGCTCTGGACTCGGATTTGATTTCAAAAGAAATGGACCAAAAAACTCGTACGGAGTCAGTTTTGATACGGACTATCCTGCATGAATTACTTCTTCGCAAAATCAGAAATCTTGAAAAGTCATGCAGTTCTATATGATTCTGCTGGATCTGTGAAATCTTCTACACAAAAAGAGACTGGATTTTGTTATCTTAGGCCTAAGATTCCCAGTTTTAGTTTTTTGGTCAATGACTTAAATATTTTTCTGTTATCTTATATAAAAAACATTTGCTTCAA
This sequence comes from Symsagittifera roscoffensis, assembly GCF_963678635.1. NCBI lineage: Eukaryota > Metazoa > Xenacoelomorpha > Acoela > Convolutidae > Symsagittifera > Symsagittifera roscoffensis. Next base: position 22,278,412 of record NC_087069.1, read on the forward strand.
CAACAAATCCACTGTTCAATTGTTGATCATTTTCATCAGTAGCTGCGAAGAAAGTAGTTGAAATCATGACTCTGGTTTTTGTGAACATGAGTGCTTTGAATACAAAGAGTGAAAAATTGAAAATTTATCAAGACGGACAAACTGTGGGAAATGCGGTTTTTCCTCACAAAAATTGAAACCAACAACCATGTCTATTTGTTGTACAAAGCATCTCCAAGGAAACAACTGGAGCAAAAACTGTGAAAAAAATTAAATTATATCTGAAGTTTTCCAAACAAAGGTAGCAAACATGAATGAACACGCTTTCTCAAAATTTCAATTTTCGGCATTCAAATATGAAAAAAATAAGTTTGGTAGTGTAGTATCTACACATTTTGCCTAGCAAAAACACTACAGTTACCCATTTCGTCACGCAAAAACATTTATATGAGGAACACGGACAAATCGTTAACCATTTTCATTTTTTTGTAAAACCTTTTGGTTTAAGATTTGAATAAATTAAATTAAAATATTTACCAATGTTTTCTCTCTAAATTTAAGATGGATGGTGATGAAATTGATAAGCAAAAATTGAGAACGTTTATTTTTTCATAAAGATAATCAAGAACCAAAATCTAAAAAGTGTTTTTGACGTACAAGTTTTTGACGTACAATGAAAAATTTTACGATGCAACATTTTAAAGAACAACATTTTAGGATGCAACCTTATAAAGAACAGTCAGTTAAAATTTACAATCTCCAAAGCTATGAAAAAACTTGATTTACCAAAGTAAATTTTTTTCTAGTCGCACACAGTGAAGCTGGAAAACCACATCATATTGTTGATTGGTTGAAAGATATTGTTGATTGGATACATCTTGTCAAAATTCTTTTTGTCTATCAACAATAAAATCAATTGTTAAAAAAATCTGAACTTTATTCAAAGATTCAAGGAGTAGACCTTGGTTTGATTGAAAAAACAACAGATTCAAGAATTATCCTTTATTTAGTTGTTCTTACAAAACAGACTCAAACTCAAACAGTTTGTACAAAATGGCACTGCTGAAAGAAAAAACTAAATTATGTCTGAAATTTTCCAAACAAAGGTAGCAATCATGGTTGAATACGCTTTCCCAAAATTGCAGTATTCAGCATTCAAATATGAAAAAAATAAGTTTGGTGGTGAATTACCTACACATTTAGCCTAGCAAAAACACTTTACATCTACCCATTACGTCATGCAAAAACATTAAAGTGGCTAGGAAAATGACCACTTTTAACCCCCCTTTTTTCGGTCTGCCGTTGTACTTACCAGTTTTAACCCCCAAAAGGGTAAAACCTATACTTTGTCGAGCACGCATGTTTTATGGGGGTTAAAAATGCTAATTTTCCAGCCACTTTATCGAAACGGGAATGGAATCAAGTTTTGGTTGGTGCATGTTTTCCCTTTGACTTTGACAGTTTGAACTTTACTGCGCGCGTTATATTGTGGATTATTTTGTAATCTTTATAGCCAATTGTGGAATTAATTAAAATGCTGTGATATTGGTAAGTTTATATTATTGTTTTGATTACCCATCTCCTCACGATTAGAGTTGATTATTTCACGTTTCGGTCAAAAGAACAATTTTGAAAAGCTTTATGTCCTGAACGAAAATTACTATAGAGCTAATCATTTACATTTAAAATCAGAACTTAGTTAGTCAGAATCGTCTATTATAATAGCACGTCGATTTAGTACCTCTGTTTAGGTGCTCTAATTTCTTTCGCTCGTTTTCTTTTCGAGCTTCAATGTCCAAATAGGGGCAGTTGTACGCTGCTGGTTCTGACTCATTTTGCCCACTTAGCTGGTCGAAATCTACCAAACTCTGTTCTGCCTCTTGATCACTGTATGTGGGTTGGTTGAACCCCATATCTGGCGGCGTAAAAAGATCCACGTAATAGCCCCCCTGTGCTTATATAGCTTCAGCCAAATCCTCCCTTCCGTTATCGGCGGGAGTGGGGACCACGTCTACGTCGTATTCGCCCCAGTCCATGGTGCGCTCAATTTCTCTTATGAACATATCATCACACAAACTTTTATGTCAGAAAGGACTAGTAGTTACTCTGTTTGCATGTATATATCGCTTATTGTCAAATCCGCTAAGTGAAATTTGGTTCGTTATTATGGTTTATAAATTGTGATTACAGGAACTTATCCTCACATTTTCTGAACAAACCACTGAACAGTAAGTCAAGTTTTGTTTGCTTTTTTGAGTTTATTTTGAAATACCTTTTGCGCTTTTCTTATCAGAGTCTAAAAAAGAAAACACAATCGATTACTTCAAATTTTTAACAGTTTTTTCCCTTTTCCACATAATTACCTCCCTTCCCCCACCCCACCCCTCGCTACATAATCTTATGATTTGTTATTGTTGCCTTTTTCTAAAATGGTAATTGCAATTTAAAAGAAAAAAAAAACTTACTGGAAGAAATAATGCTGTACAATTTGGGCTTTAGTCCGACGTACTCCTGTATGATCTCGCCAGCAAGCTCGTCCTTGAATTTGAGGGAAACGCGCAATTTCTCGTTGGTGTAGAGGGAGTGGGTGGCTGCTTGATTTGAAAAGTCAAAATGATTTCGCAGTTCATGGTTTTTCTCAATTTAATGTACAGGTTTTGCTGCGGATTTCATACAGGAACGAATCAGTGTCCGAATATAAAAAAGTTGCGTCAAAATTTTTCTTTGTTTATAGTGTAAAGGAACTGGAACATGTAAAATTTTGCCAAATCTAGTATCGTTGCACCAACAATTGTGGGTTTATCCCATTTACAGGTTTTGAGGTAACAGATACCAAGTTTTGGTCAATTTTTTTACCCTGCTAAATCTCTTTTTCCTGGATGAATTTTGCAATTCTTTGGCATTGCGAACAATATCTACAATAACTCGAACCCTTTTTGATTCGCAGAATATTCCAAACGCACTATTTATAATTTGCTTGAAGAAGTCTTGTTCAATTTTGGTAGTAGCGTTTTTTCGGAGCTCATTGTTCGACTGAACATATGGTGCAGTACATTTTTCTTATCTAAACTGCAGTACTTGATTTAATTTTTCATTTTTCAAACCAAGTTTGACATAGAGCTGTAGTGTTAGGTAGTGTACAGTTTAGTTTTTCTTTGGAAAAAAATTTTGAATGAGCTTTGGCGTAGTGCCCACTTTATCCGAAAGTTCGTTTTTTTTCAACATGTCCAATTGAAGCTCACTGAGCCACATTTTGGACACAATTTCTTTTGTTGTGGCGAGTGGGTAATCCGAATGGGCATCGTGCAAATGATCGGGGTATAAAAGATCGACGTCCAAAATGTATCCAATTTCGGATTTTCTGCTTGTGTTGAAAATTTCCGCTACACTTACCTGGTCATTAAACTCAAATAAGTTAAGTGAAAGAGGAAATTTCTACATAATACCGCCAAATAAATTGTTCGCTTCTATCATGAAGAGGAAAGTAATAGGCTGTTTAGGGTCGTAATTTTTCACAAATTTTTTGTTGGCGGAAACAAGGATTTTTTCAAACACATTGGCAATGCCTCCCCTGATCAGGTTTTTTGGCATTTCCAAGTGCTCACTATCAGTGAGTAAATGGAGGTCAGCCTTACATGATCGCAAAAATGCATCCCCTGAGATATTGCTAACCATGAAACATTGAGCACAATCAAGCTTATATGTTTCATAACACACTCGTCTAAACTCTTCAAAAACGCATGCAAGAATCAAGGTATCAATCGTTAGATACAAATCGCTGTATTTGCCCAAAGTCTGACAACCGAAACGATTGTACACTAACCATGCATAAAGGTATTCTTTTTCACTGACACTAAAAACACCTCCTTGCAGCGTGTTGTTCCACTTGTCGCGTGCAGGTAGTCCATTTTCTGTGTATCTGGCATGGCTGTCAACATACGAGTAGGGTGAGTAACCTTTTTGTCGAATCAATGCTTTATCTTCTTCTGGTCGGGTAGCGAAGTGGTTATTGAGATATATGAACTTTTTCACGGGTAGATGCCGAGCTAGCTAATCTAGTGAGCTGTTCATAAATTAACAACTGTCCACAAAACGGATTTCTTCGTAGACATTATGGACATTTCGTTTTTTCGTTAGTGTACGATCTAATCCACACTTTCGTTGTAGTTGAAATAAATTTTTCGTCAATGAGTGGAATGACCGAAAAGGTGTTTCTGATATTGGTATCTTGCAGACTCTTCAGAACATGGTGCAAATCATAATTTTGGAGATCGCGGGCAAAGACAGCAAATTTTATGGTTCTCTCAGGAAGTTGCATCTGTTGTGAGCCCATCCGAGCAATGATCCATCGAAATGATTATGGTCCAAAACTTTCGCGATAGTTTCGGAGATTTCTTCTTCGCAAATCCAGCATTTGTCTGTCTTCAAGAATAGCGATGTTTCCGAGGTAGTTCGGGTATCGTCGTTTTTTATTATGAAAGTCACGCGCAATTACTTCCAGCATTCGAACGAATTTAGTCATTGCGTCCACTCCTCGATGGTGTGAAAAAAAACGCCGATTTCGGGTTTCCAGTTTCCACAACTACAAGGCAAAACTGCTGTGCTTATGTTTTTCAATCACGGTTGTTCTCAAACAGGTAGGATTTTTTCTCACTGTCTCCACCTTCTCCAGTCTCCAGCACAGACTCCAAATCAAAGTAAACTGCGAATGGGCTATAGCTTCGAGCACCGATGTTTTTGAAGCCTACACTGCTCTTGTCAACATTTGGCATGGTAACGATTGCTGGTTTGTTCCCCATGCAGATTAATGGTGGCGCTCAAATCGTTCCTCGGATGAACACCGGTGGAAGCAGTTTCGGCACAGCATGTTTCTCGATCTCAGTTTTATTTTTTTTGCATTTTGCTCACTAACTTGTTCAGGTCTCTTATCACAACGTATTGGTGCGTGCCCATATCGTTTAGAAGCAGCAAATCGACAACAAAACCAGACTGATATTTTGACACTCTCAAGGGTAGAAGAGTCTTTTCATTGTACCTAGAGAAAAATTTTGAATGATATTTTATACTAATTTTTAAAGTCATCATGATAATAATTCTTTAATGAATGTGCAGTCAAGCATTCGTTCTGATGTGCTTAGATACAGCTTGACACCAATTGACAAAAAGTAAGGATTAAAATGCAACTAACCTGAAGACATTCAGTTGCACTTCATTCAAATTTTCGAAGCGTGCAGTAGCTGGTAGTCCCATTGGGTACCAGTATCTGCGATAATCATAGAAGCTCGATTTCTCCTCTTCTTTACTCCGCATCGTACGAAGAGTAAGCGGGATAATGTTCTGCTTTGGGATACTCAGCAACGAAGCAGTACTCAAAGCATCTATCGCCTTCATAATTGTGAATATTCATCAAGAAGCGTTCGAGTTTCAGAAGATCGGCTGGTAGTAGCAAGTACGATAAAGCCCTGATCGGTGCAGACTTTGCCATTTTTAGGACATTCTTATCAATCCTGCGGATTCTCCAGCCGCTACCATGAGACCCATACTGATGGACAGTAGACAATATTTGGTCTACGCAATCATACAACTGGTCCTGGGTCCATCCTCGAACGTCTACAGCAAGCATTTTGCAATTGGCGAAGATGGTTATTACTTCTTCTGTGCCATCTGCTTTTTCTTTTTCAAAAGTTACTTTTGCCGACAAGTGAGCTTTCTGAGGCTCATACATAGTATTTTGAAGTATCAGTTCTTCGATATCTTCTCTCTTGGTCACGAATAGCGCCAGTAGGTCCACTTCCGTTTCCATCGGCACTAAATTGTATGTCCTGACTGCTCCATCAAAAGCTGTCTCAGGTTGTATAGAAGTGAGGATTTCTCGGCTCACATCCCATGCTGGCAGACCGTGTTTGTTTCGCATATGCGCAGCATATGCGCGATCATTTTGGAACTTTTTCATGTCGTAGAGAAAAATACTTCTTTCTTCCGTTTCATGGATTGTTTTGTGACGCTCCACCACATGTTCCCAGATGACACGAAGTGACTTATCCTCTAGTTCACAGTGACCACAGATGTAGTCGGTTTTGACAGGATCAATCTTGTGAGCAGCCGTTAGATGTTTTTTGGGGCTTCGCCGGTCGCTCAATTTTTTTTGGCAGTGATTACAGGGTTCGACTTTTGTAGACATTGCAAGGTTGTTTGTTGAGAATTTTGATATTTCGGAAAGTTAGGTTCAAATAAATCGGATACTGGTTTACAAGTCAAAAGAGTTCAATTGATTTTCCGTTTGTTTTACGACTGCGATTAAATCTGTTTAGATTTTCAAACTTTTCTATTACTTATTAATTGCCAAACTAGGAGTGGTTTCCTAAGGTGGAGCTTAGATTATTAAATTCGAGAGGGTGCGCCCAAATTGCACACAGATACATCAAAGAAAACAACTTCAGCTCATTTTATAAACCTATAAAATGTCTTTTTAATCAACCAAATTTTCTGAATTAACCACGAAATTCCTAAAGAAATTTTGTAGCTTCAAAAAATTCATCGGCACTCAATTCAAAAAGACTTCACCCGAGTAGACCTAAGCCCAGCAGAGTGAAATGAAAGCCTTTCACCAAAAGTAGTTAATCATCAATTGAGCTGTTGAAATAGCTCAGACTAGGAATGGAAGAGAGCAATGAATTGATCAATGAAAGGCGCTACTGTAATTGAAAGGCGGTTTTTGTTAAAGAATTTTAAAACAACAGGATCAAAACAGAAATCAAAATTTATGATTAAATTGCAAATTTTGTTATGTTGCTGTAATTGATAAATTTGTTAGTTTTGATTAATCGCTCAAGCTAAACATGAAAATTGGTGTTTTTGTTTTCCAGCCATTGGTGAACGTCAAAGAAGAGATAAAGCTTCATATCAAAAATTTTCTTTAAATCAAATAATGGGAATATTTCATGTCAAACTTCTGAAAATTGAAAAAACCAAACAGGTCAATTTATTCTTTTTTTATGATTTTTTTGTTTGTATTAAATTCATTCAGAGTATATGTTCACTGCTTCAGGTATCTGGTGTGTCCTTTGCAGTGTTTCAGCTTTTAGTTTTAGATGGTTTCCACTGCAGGGCGTTGAGGACCATTGTCTCAGTGGATATGCAGTCCTTTCAAAAACCACCAAATATTTTTTGAAACGTGGCCGCCTAGACTCGAAAACGGCGGCTACGCCTTGTTTTTGACCCCGCTTTAAAAAAATTTAGTTTCATCCACTTCTGAGCACGCCTTCCTAGTGAACGACACTTAGCTAACAATGAGTTTAAACGAATTTCGATTATCTCAAAAAACAAACATTTCAAAAAGCTTTGTATCACGGCACTGCATGTTTCATCAGCCGTAATACCATTATAGCAACAGTATGAGGCAAAGATGCAGTTAATAAATCAATTTTTGACAAAAAAAAAACAAAAACGAATTTTTGCATACTTCTTCTGGTTTCGGTTTTGAACAAAAATAACGTATTAAGTGTTGCATATACAGGCAAATTTTCATTAGCTAAGTTGATCACCTACTGCTGGTCGAAAGCAGAAGATAGTTTTTGATACCAGTGTTTGTTTTAAACTAAATTTTGAAACTCTCAACTCTTTATTTTCAAATACAAAAAAGTTTTTAAAATGTGTTTCTTTTTGTTTAGTTTTATTCTTTCAAAGATTTCTAAAAAAAATTACAGAACAAACTTTAAATTAAAAAAATCTAAAACAAAACAAAAACAAAAATTCAGCCACAGTAATTTTTTTAAAAATGCTTATCAAACTAAGTTAAAAAACCCAAACTGGTGCACTCGCGGTAAAAACAAAGATTTTTTGAGTTTTCAGAGATCTCTAAATTGCAGTTTGCGTTTTTTAGGCGCATAGCAAGCATTGATATAGGCGGCGTCTCAGTTACTAAGGTTGGTGCAGTGGAACTTTGACTACTGGAAGAAGAAGCAGAGAAAGTGTGCTGCTGCTGATGTTGAGTGATTGAAAAAATATCCGGTTTTATTGGGATTTTGGTTGTCTGCTGGTCCTCATCTTTTTTTTCTGTTGAATCTGGTGTTTCAACCGACTCAATGTTCCAGTAGGTTTCGTCGTCGCTAGTTCTCTAATGGATCGATCCTGATTTTCGTAGAAGGGGATCGATTGGTAATCGTAGTTTAAACAGTATTTTTCTCGGTGAACGATCAAGGCAAGTAGGGTCTTGAATATCTGTGCGCTCCAATGCAGGATATGATTCAGTCACACAACAACTCTCGTAGACCTGTTTTCTGCTTTGTCTGAGGACACAAATTTGATCTAGCAAATAATTGGGTAACTTCGTGTGGTTTTTAGTGACCCATTCATCGAATTCTCTACTTCCTGGATCAAGATCATTCAAAAGACTTGCTTTTCGATGACCCATTTTCCGTTCCTGTTGAACCACTACGATAGAATCTCTGGTATATTTTTGGTATAATATAGCTCTTTCAAGAAAATTAATTGAAATGATTGGCAGTGGAGTTGCCATCGTTGAAAATTTTGTATTGTTGGATTTTGAGAGATTGAATAAAAATAGTGAGTAGATATAGTTTGACCCACCACTTTTAGTTTTTTTTGTGCTGGTGGTCTAAGATTTAGCCAATCACCATAAATCTGAGTTTGTAAATTTTTAATATGTTTTCAGGGCTTTTGCAATTAAAATAGAAATGTGAACGCTTTGAAAATCTATACATCAAAGAAACAGCATGGCGCCTTTTTATGATACACTTAGCCTAAAATTGCAGATAACATGCATGCCGCCAGGGTAAAAACGTTGAGATTTATGAGCTAAAACGGGAATTTGCCAGACAGATCTGACATGTATAACTTAAACTCATAAATTTCCAACTGCAAACAAATCCCGAGTCCCCAATGAAGCTTAAGGAATACCGTAAAAGATATCGCCCGAGTTAAGCTATTCACCGGCTGGGTAAATCATTCTTAAAATGTCTCTTGACTGATTCGGTTGAAAAAAACTACCGCTACCCAACTATTTACACGCTTGAAAGTGATACTAACTTTTTTGATGACTTTCGTGATATTTCTTCAGGAGAAAAACCTAAAGTCAGAGTTGAAACAAAACATTTGAAAAAACAGGTACCTATATTACACTAAAATTGTATATAAAAATTGACGAAGAGGTGTTCAAAATGTATCAAGCAGTTACTTTGACGACGAAAAAATTTGATTGTTCAGCAGATAATTTTTCAAAGTAGAAAAAAATGATCAAAGCACCAAAT
>NC_087069.1:22290359-22343155 GCF_963678635.1 Symsagittifera roscoffensis
GGTTGAATATCTTTGTAAAAAAAACTTTTTCAAATTTGGGATAAAAAGTTCTTCCTGTCAAAAGCTAGAAAATCAACTCTGTTTTTCCGGATCCTGATGGTCCTACAAATGCCATAAACAGTCTTGTGGACGTATGAAAAATTTTATTCATATCCTTGGGTTTGGTGGCTCGTACCCAACTAAACCAGACAATATTGAAAACCAAACTGACGTTTCTTCATAGCTTATTTGCGTCCAAGAAAGTTTACAGAAACAAAAAGTAAGTAAATTGAAAATTAAAATCATTTGAGACATAAAAACTACTTCTGATCTGGGTACTGTAACTATAGTAGCATCAGGCTCATCAATCGCTAATTCAGTCATTCAGTTGTTCGATTTATAATTCTCTCTCTATCTGGTTCTTTGTAACTCTCTATCTATAACACTAGTTTCTTAATCAGAATGAAAATTGTTTTTTGTTGTCATAAAATATGTATCAAAACAAAAAAACATCTCGTATCGAGTATAAATTCTAGAGTCATTAGTCATGTCATTGTCATTGTCCTTGTCATGCGTTTCTACAACATAATTGGCTGGCACATACTCAGTTTTTGCATGAAACACAACTTTCTTTACAGAGTTCTCCTTTACTAGTTTCTGAACTTCCTCAGGTAGGTCATTGCTTTGAAGATCCATTTGAATTCAGGGTTGACGTTTGGGCACTAAGACTAGCCTGGGAAGACATACTCCTTGTTTGTTGGCCAACATTTCGAAAATAATTGTGTCGTTGAAAATATATGAATTGGTCAATCACTGGGAAAAAACTTCTTAAAATAGTCAATTCGTCTCCTGATAGAGTAATTTGTTCTTTCCGCTGCATAACTTGACCTCGGCAAATGATTTGTTCTGTTCTGGTCAAAGTTATTTTGATACCACTATCTGGTGTCATCCAAGCCAAGAACACTAAATTTGGAGATAGGTACGTCTCCGCTTTTGCTAGTCTTTCGTTGTTGCTCATTTGTCAGCCAATCAAAAAATACCTTCGTTTTTTATGAGGGCACAGTGATTCCTAGAGTTGTAATTAGGTAAATGTCTATTGCAAGATGGATAATTCTTTAGATGTAAGTTTTCAATTCTCGGGCAACCCAATTCATCAAGATTCACAACTTCTCGATCCAAGTACTTCGCAAGGAGTTCAGCCCTCTCTTTTCCTTTGGCGTAAAATAAAGCGTTAGGATTTCTCAAAACAAAATTTTGAATAATCTGTTTTAGGTTTAAATATAAATAATCTCCGCTTTCCCAGTGAATTGCGTGCAAGTAATGTGTTAACCAGTTGTACGCTTTTTGTTCAGCTTTGGGTAGTAAGTTGAAAGAGACTGGTGGTAGAATAATAAGAGAGTCGCTATATTCAGAAGGCTAATTTTTCTATTATAAAGTTGTTTTTTTTTGTTAGCGAAATCCTTCCAAATCTATGACGACCAATCGTTCGCTCAACATTCTAAGAATTGATAGAGTTCTGGTCTGGTTACTTTGACGAATAAACAGAAAGTAAAACCGCTCAAATGACCAATCAGACTGCTGTCAGACTTCCAAGGTAACATATAGCAGTAAGTGAGACCCGTGTTGTAAACTTCGTCAACAAAAACTGCAGCGTCATGAAAAATTGCATGCAGACGTAGTATTTTTGAGTATTTTAAGTATTTGTCCAAGGAAGAGTCGTCTATGCCAATAAGACCTCCATATGGCCTAAGTTTAATAGCTACGTCATATTTTAGTTGGAACTGGAAAAGAAAAACAGAGAACATGCATCCAGAAAGTAATGTCGACGGTCAAAATTTTCCGGATATGTTTTTTTCACAGTCAAATAAATCTCATGAATGATTTCCGAGTCTGTTGAGGTAATCTACGTTTTTCCAATTTCACTTTTTTCCAACACTCTTTGAGCCTGCTGAATTTCCAAACAATGATATCTACAACTCGGTAAATTACATTTGATTAGACCATCAGCTTTTTTCATATATTTGTAACATTTTAGTAAACATAAATTTTCAGTCTGCGCTTTAGTTTTTCTTTCAATCAGCTTAGTGTTAAAGTCTAACAAGAAGTCAAATCATTTTTCAGAAGTAGCATTCGACAAATCAATTGTTTTTACAAGTTTTTGTTTTCAAATCAAACTCAAAATTTTTTAAATTTTTTGGTTGAAAATAACAGGCAGCTAAAAGTACAATTTCTTCTGTCTGTGTTTTCGTGATCAGCGTATTTTAAACTCGGGGAAAACTTGGGGAAATTTGGCACAATTATCACCTTCCGAAACATACTGTTTCAAAAGTTTTTTTTTGATGAACAAGTTCATGTGATTTAAATTGTTAATTTGCTTGTTTTAGATGCCATCAAATGTCGAAACAGTAAAAGTACCTTTCGGAGAGCTAACCCTCAAAAATATCCCCATTGAGGAAGTCCATGTACGGTATAAAGCTGGGACCGATCCTGAGGTCTTAGTGGTGAAGGAGCTCTGGCTCAAACCACGCCAGTGGGCTAAGGGGAAACCCCTTCCCCGGACTTTCGTCCCTGGGTCGCCCGAGTGGGAACTCCTCACTGAGCAACTCAGGGACGTGTTCGCCCTCGGGGGTTGAATTGGGAACAGGGCTGCTGATCTGCTGGGGTTGATCGACAGCCCAGCTATGTCCATTTACTCCCACCTCTTCTTATAAAGAAGAGGTTTTTTTAACCATATTATAATTTTTTAGTCCCCTTCTTCAACATCTCTTTTTTATTTTATTTTCATTCGACAATTGATTCTATAATTTGGCCTACAACAACTCAAATTTTGGGTAAATCATTCTTATTTTGTTCAAATAGATCATTCATTTTTGTCTAAATAGAGGTGGCGGCCGCCGCACTTGACGGATTTTCCTTTCTTCGAGATTCAGCAATATAACATCAATTTTTGAAGGAAATCGTTCATCGCAGCCAACAGTTAAGCTACGCTGCCAAAATCTTGTTCTCCTATATACCATATAGTTTGGTTGCATATCATAGCTACATAACGTCATTTTACATGTAAACAAGCCAATACCCCCAAACTTTAGAAGGGAAAACATGCACCAACCAAAATTTAAAGTGGTCATTTTCCTAGCCACTTTTACTATACTACTATTTACATAAGGAACACGGACTCGATGTTTTCTAGCAAGTCGTTAATCATTTTTATTTTTTTGTAATACCTTTTGGGTTAAGATTTAAATAAATTGAATAACAATCCTTATGAATGTTTTCTCTCTAAATTTAAGATGGGTGGTGATGAAAATGATATGCAAAAAAATGAGAACGTTTATTTTTTATATGAACAGAATCAAGAACAAATATCATGGAAATGTTTTTGACGTACAAGTGTTCTTGACGTGCAAGTTTTCGTTCTACAATGATAAATTTGAAGAAACAAAAATTTGAGATGCAACGTTATAAAGAACGGTCAGTTAAAATTTACATTCTCCGAAGCTATGAAAAAACTTGATTTACCAAAATACAACTTTTTTTCTAGTCGCACTCAGTGGAGCTGGAAAATTACATCATTTTGTTGACTGATTGAAAGATATTGAAGCAAAAAAAAAATTAAACAAAAAATGTTTATTTTTATTTACAAAGCTGTTAATGTAAGGTCGATACTAAAAAAATTTTTAATATAATTTTGAAATCTTCTAAAAACGTTTGAAATAATTAAAGTTTTCGCATTTCATCCTATCGAGATACAACAAGTTTTTTTAGTTTTTTTTTAAAATTAAAATGCTGGTTTGAGTTATTTTGTTAGAACAAAATCAAACATAGGATGCTGTGAATGGAAAAGGACCACCTTATCCTCAGTTTTTGTACGTAATTATAGCAAAACAACCACTGATGACTTATTGTGATATGGTGCAAGTGAAACAATTCTTTTTGTATCCGTAGGAGTTAAACAATTTGTTCCATTTTGCGCAGAATTTCGAATAGTCTTTTTGAATCATAATTCATAGAAAAAATTTACAGAAAATCTAGTTATTTTTCCCATTTCTAGAAATAAAAGACAACGTTGAAAAAATTATGGCACTTTCGCGCAAAGTCATGGCAGAACAGCAATCTCCTCTTTAAAAAGCTTATAGCCTTGGCTGCAAAAAACTTGGAGCAGAATTAATTGAAACTGTAGCTCCAGATATGAAGTATGTTGTTAGTGAACGCAAACAACTCAAAAAAACATTCTCAAAGTTTGTTGGAGCAAAAATATATTGGAAACAATCAGGAGGTGGAAAAAAGAACATCGGTATCATATGATTAGGGTATTCTTTCGTTTTTAAATAGAAATATTTGCTTCAACATCATATACAAATCAATACCTTGAAACAACAATTAGATCTGAAATTTTAAAGAAATTACTGGTACCGAGAAGCCGTATCCGTTCATTTTGATCATTTACTCATTGATTTCTTTCCAGAAATAATTGATTCGCTGGGGTATAGCACCAACAGCAGTTCAGTTACAAACACTTTTTTTAATCAGTCGGAGAAGAAACAAATCTTGGGGGATGCGCATACAGTAAGTCTCTATATTTTTTTTTCAATTTTCAAGCTTTTTTCCATATTTCAATTTTTTTACCCACATTTCAGCCTTTTTCAAGATTTTTCAATTTTTGGAAGAATATTTTGTGACTGAAAACCTGAGCACGGATTGAAAACGAACAGATTCATAGTATGTCAATCGCTTAATGACAAATGGAGTGATAAGGGTGATTACTTAATTTTTTTTTCGTTTAGCTTTTGAGTTCTGGTTTTTCCTCTCAAATTTTTACTATGTATAGTTTTTGGAGATGTTTCAGCTCCCCTCGTTGAGGCGCCCCAAATGCTTCAAAAACAATTATTTATACGATCTCCAAAAAAATTTCAATTTCCCAGCTAAAGCATCTCCAAAAAGTAAATGTAGTGAAAAATCAAAAAATATATATCAGAACGCATACGAGGAAGAAAAACCCTGCATAAAAATTCCAAATGCGTCCTCAGTTCTTCAAACACAAGGTACGTTTCCAAAAAAAACTAACAAAAAAGCAAGAAAAAGAGGAACTTGTACCAGAAGACTTTGTTCCTATTTACAGGATAAATGCAAGACCGATAAAAGCAAGACAGCTGTAACTGCAAGACTGATGACGATTAACGATAGGCACCTTTATGATTCAATTTTGATTTCGTCCAATTAAATGAGATCACTCAAGCGTTGTCATATAGATAATCGAGAAAAAAAAGAACCTATCGGTTTTCTATGATTCAAAGCGCAGAGTCATTTATTTTGGTTGTGACTAACAACAAAACGAAACAAAGGACAAAATTAGTGGAAAAAAAACACATTATCCTTAGTTTTCTAACGACATTATAAAATTACAATCATTGACAATCAAGAGTGATAACGCACAGGTGGGACAGGTTTCTTTGTATCCGTGAACATTACCCGAACTATTTTCTGGTTCTTCATGATCTCCAATAATCATTTTCGAATACGGATTCTTTCAAAAAAGTAGCCCAAAGTTTAGTTAAATTCCCATTATGGGTCGTCATCTACAAAAAATGGAGCAGAATTAGTTGAAATTGTATCTTTAGAGATAAGGTACAATGTAAGTAAGCCCAATGAACTCAAACAAAACTAACTCTAAACTCTCACGAAAAAGGTTGGATAAAAAACTGTTCGGAACCAATTGGGAAAAAAAGACAATCAAGCGTAAAATTTAAAAACAATCATATCCATTACTCAAAAAAAGGTCAAAAACAGTCACTCTCCGAAAAACACTTTGAAAATATAAAAATTGTTTCGAAAGAAGGTAATCATTTTGATTACCGAGCTTTTATAATTTCTACTTTGAAAGTTTTTTTTAATAAATCTTAGTTTTGAAAAAAAAATAATCAATCTTACATACAAGAAGCAATACCTAGTTTTTCTTTACATGGAAGCAGTTTTGTGTTTGTATTTGAGACGGATCGTAACCGTGATTTGGATAAGCGTGACACCCATGTTAACTTTAAGCTTCAACTATCCAATGTTAGTTCGTTTGATGCCCCCAAGAAAGAAAAGTACGATAAAAAGCAAAAGTAGACGGTGATCCAGAATTTTACTTACTTCATGCAAACAATCTACTACATTCTCATACATTCAAAATGTGAAGTTTTTGAAAAAAAAAATTTTTTTGCAACCCCAATGGATTATGATCTCCTAAAGCGAAAAAAAATTGAACAATTATAATTTGTCGGCAGTGAGAAATGAAGAAATGCTTGGTTGGCGCGGATATTGATTGAAGATTCACCGGAAGCTTTCGATATGCATCCGTTAACTCATTGAGACCATTCCTTATAAACAGGTAAAACTTTTTGGGAAGCATGTTTTTGGTTTGCTTACTGGTGAACAAGTGTTAATAATTCGAACTAGACACAAAATCTACTTTCAGCTAGTCCTATTGTTACACGATGTCTGATAATCCAACAATTAGTTCAGTAGTTGTTGATTGTTAGCTGTTTACTAGGTTAATTTTAGTGGCTGAACCTATTCTTGAATACTTAGAGTAAAATCTGGAAAGGGAACATTCTCACTACATCAATATGGAAACTATAGCAAGAGGCTTTATCATTTCTTCTCGTCAAGTAGTTGTTGCATCAATTACATTATCAGTTTTTGCCCGATATTGTCATGAAAACCTTTCGAACTATCAGCATTTTATTTTGAGTGTGCTGTCCAAAACCATAAACTCCAAACAGTCGCTAGAAATTTTTAAAAATTGTATTTTTTTTGGATTTTCTTCGTTTCTGTATCTGTACGTTCTATTTAGATTTTCTTCAAACCTTTATGGAGACTTAAATATCCAGCACAAGAAGAAAAAAAATGCTGCATAAATGAAAAACCCGAGAAATTTTAGACGGTAAAACAGTGTTCAACTATTTTTGTCCCGTTCATGAGACATTTGTATAGAAATTTGTTGGTTCAGTACCTAAGTGCATTTAAGTGATCTATACAAATTTCTCTGTTTTTAATAATACAAAAAAATGACAATTTCCTCGTTTTCAGATGTCAATCAGCAAACAGAGCGAAGATCAATAAATTTTTTAAACTGTACAAATTATTTTTTTAAAAATTCGGAGCACATTTTCAAGTAGATTGCATTTAACACCTCGGATAAAGCTAGTTTTAGCAATAAGTTCATTATACGATGCAGTGATACATAAACTTTCTTGGCGAGTTAAATTTTTTTGCCCCAGCAGGTTTCAGAAAATTTCAGTAGGTTGCAACAAAGTTTCAGGTAGATACATCATTACATTAACTAGCTAGAAACGATTTAAAACAAGTTTCAGCACCTAAAACTATCTCCTTTTAAAATACTGCAAAATCCTCGGCCAATTAGATAAGGCGTGCCGAGATTTTTTTTGACTGGTGGTTCTATTCCCTGTTTCATAACATAGGGATCTACAAACAACCCCCTGCCCCCTTATCAGCTCCAACATCTACTGCTCCAACTCTTCTGGTTCTGAAGTGGCTGGTGCTTACATCAGACTGAGCAGTAAAAACCGAAAACACATTATGACCTATTGTTCCAATAAAAACACAACATGATTTTTTCCGAATAGATCTGGAAAAAAAATTAGCGAGAAAAAGCGTTCATAAGTCTGTAATCTTTCAGAGGAGATCAGCATTACAAAAACATCTTAGACGTCTATGGAGCAGAACAAAACTGAGAGTTTTCCAAATCAATTTATGGGCAATAACTGAATCAAAACAAATTCTCAGCTTTGTCAAATTGGCTTTTGCTTTTTTTAACACCCAGAATTACTTAAATTTGACATGCCGTTTGATGCAAAATAACTGATTTTTTTACCTTCCAAACAATTAGTTAACCCTTAATAGTTAAATCAAATATCCATTCAAATATTTTAAGTGTTCCAAGTAGACCATCAAAACTGATTAGTTATCACCTTAAAATCCTGAGTTTGCACATACAATTGTCTAGTTTTATATTGCTTAACTCTCAAGTTAAAAGGCGCTGTAACTTGCTCCAGTTGGCCGAGGCCCTTTTCACATTGCACTCGGTACCACAAAAAAATTGGCTAGTCTACGGTTGTTTTTGGGTAATTCACTAGTTTTGATGTACCATGCAACTTAACCTACAAGCAAAATGAGGCTACATAATGAGACTATGATAAAAGCCATATGAGAAAACAAAGATACAAAATAAGACAAGAAAGCTGCAAATATTTAAAAAATGGGACAAAAAAATCAGACTGAAATCACTTTCAAATTTCTTTTCAAGCATGACTAAGAAAAAATAAGGTAATTTGAATATCATACTCAAGATAAACAAAGTTGACAGTAACCGCAAGAATATGATTGAGCTTGTTCGACAGATCCCAACTTTCAACAAATACTTCCAATGAAAACTAAGTGGTCAGCAATGTTATCAGTTTTGGTTAAAAAAGAAAATTTGTGGGTTTTAATTTCTATGAAACATGAATTGTTTTTGATTTACAGAAAAAACTGTTTTTTATTTGTTTGCTATTTATTTCCGCGTAGGAAACAAATTGAAAGAAAATTTTCAGAGATGGTTTCATTCAAAATTGAAAGCAAATCTTCAGAAAACAGCAACAAAGAATAGTGGCAACAGCAATAATTTTGCCAAGACATTGAGATGGACCAAATTCTCATCTGATAAAACCACAAAACATCAAAATCTATGTGTTTCAATTGATTCAGTCAAAAAACGTGCTCAAAACTAAGTATTACACCGACTGAAAAAAACTTTAATGACAAGGTTTCATCCATTTTTTTGAGCTTTGAAAGTTATTTGGTTGTATTACATTTTTTTTCTCCAGTGTCGAGATGTTAACAAACTTCGATATACAACGAAAGCTGCTGCTTATCTGGTATGAAAACGAACAAAACCAAACATTCCTTTGTAAATAGTTTCAAGCTAATTTTTTTTCTTAAAATTTTTCTAACTTGTTTTTGTTTGGTTGTACTAGG
Source organism: Symsagittifera roscoffensis (assembly GCF_963678635.1). Lineage (NCBI taxonomy): Eukaryota > Metazoa > Xenacoelomorpha > Acoela > Convolutidae > Symsagittifera > Symsagittifera roscoffensis. The sequence continues at coordinate 22,299,357 of NC_087069.1, forward strand.
AAGCATATTGCGCTAATATTTCAGATTTTCCAACAGTTTTTCAAATTTTGCATTAGTGTTTCAAATATTGAACTAACTTTTCAAAAATGGCACGGATACGTACTGAGAAAGTTTGTTCTACTTTCAAATGAAGCACTAAAACATATGGAATAAATGTGTTTTTTGATCTGAAAAATTCAATAGATTTTGAGGAAACGATACCTCAGGCCGATCCTTTGATGTCAAGAAGGAAACAAAAGTTCTTAGTGCAATTCTACGAAATAAAACAAATTAAACATTAACAATGCGGTGAAGAATAAACTCAGCTCAACCCTTTGATAATACTCACACATAGACGCACATAAGTATTTTAACTTATTATGTAATAGATATACAACAAGAGAAAACCATAAGGGCTAACATATATGAAACTATCAAGATATGGTTCAAAAGACAAAACAAAGTACTCAGCGTCTGAAAAGGCCAGATTTTCTTATCTGCACGAAAGATAGCGCCTCAGTGAACTCTTTCCCGAATAAACGGAGAGAAAAACTGTTCAAGCTAGAAAGTTTTCAGAGAAAGTTTGAATTAATCAGTTTGAAAATTTTACTGAAACTGAGTGTTAACTTCTCTCACACGGATTGAGAAACTAAGTGCAGATATCAAAATATGGCATTTTCTGACCCGGACTTCCTTGATAAGTATTTGAATCCAAATATTGATAGTTTCATAGATGATAGCACTGTAGTATTGCTCTTCTTCTGTGCGAAAAAATCACTGAAAATCAAAGTAAACGTTCTCAAAAAAGCAAAATAAAAACATGAATTTTAGCGAAAAAAACCTGAGAGTAAGACCTCATTTTTGTTCGCAAGTATAAATCAAGAACCCCAGTGTCGAGTTTTGAACAAGGTTGGATATGCAATACAAACTGTTACTTATCTGATATGAAGCACACGTGAGCAAAGAAAAATTGAAAAGTTTTTCACAATTACGCGAAATTGTGTTCCTGCATTAGTGGACAAAATTAAGCGCTAATTCAGGAACTTACACTCTAAAGTGCCTGCTTTCAATGTCCATTTTGGACAAAACTTCTTCCGAATTTCAATAAAAAGTTTACATAGACCAAGAGCGAATGATCAGAGCATCCATGCATGAAAATTTAATTAGTTGGTTTCAGTTACCTACCAAGGTGTTCCTGGTCTGAAAATACCAGTTCCTCTCATCTATGTGTTTTTACTTCCACTGAAAAAAAAGAAACGCAGGCTTTGTAAAATTTTTATTTTAGTGGTTTCCAATTTTTCGCCGAGATTGTTTCACGCCTCATGAACATTTTTTTCTTCCGAATATTCAAGAAAGAGTTCACTGCGATAACAAAATTAGAGCAGATGAGGAAAACTGGTAGCCTAAAACTCGGTTTTTTTAAAAGAGTCTTTGATACCAATTATTGCTATTTTAATGGGTAGTAGCTCGGATAATTTTTCCTTGGTCTATGTCAAAATTCAACCGATTTTCCATGAAACTGTTGTCCAAAATAGAAATTGAATACAGACATTTTTGAAGAAAAAAAAACGATACTATGCTCATTTTTGTCCACTTTTCCACTAGTGAAATTAGTTTGCGTGATCATAGAAAGAACAAAAATATTTTGAATACTAAAGTTTGTCGAATAAAGCATGTACATTTAATGAAGACATCCAGTCTGATTTTAACAAAAAGACTTGTATGCAAGGGGAAAAACGCCAACAAAACGCTCTATAATTGAAGAAGTTGCACCTCAACTTGTATTGTTTACATTCTGTTTCGTTTCTTCGATTGACAAATAATGCACGGAAATGTTTGCATACAGGCATATTTGTAGTAGATATGCAACGACTCGAAAAAATGCATCGAGAAAAAAGGATAATTAATTGAGCCACGCAGTGTCAAGATGTTAACAAAATTCTAGATGCAAAATAGGCTACTGCTCAAATGGTCAGAAATACATCTGAAAAAAAAGAGGAAAACAAAAATATTTCACAACTTTTGTACTAACACGCAATTTTTTCCTAATTTGTTTTGGTTGATTGCTATAGGAAAGCTGTTGCACCAAGGTTTCAAACATTGCATTAGTGTTCTGATTAAGGCACTAGTTTTTCAAGTCGTGCACCGAAAGAGATGGAACTCGTGTGTTTTATTTTTTTTTTAAATTACACTAACTTTTTTCATCTGACTTCTAGTTCCAAAACTCTGGAAACAGATTGTTACCCTACCAAGTTTTGCTTTTGTTTACATTACCCTTTCACGCTCTAGCCGTTTTTGTTACCCAGCAAAAATTTTCTTGTCTTCTCTAGGTAAGTTGAACCGGAGAAAAATACAAGTAAATTCGTATCTTCTGGATGAAAAAGTAATCCTATCAAAGATTTTTCGAAGCTCCAAAATAAATTTCGGTGAAATCTTGTCATAATAAATTAGTGTCATTCCCTGTTAATTAATTGGTACAAAAAGTTTGAAATCTGATAATCCTTGCGCTCTTTGCATCTGAGGAACATTTATTGTATAGTTTCCGCCCGTTTTCAAGGATCATTTTGGACAATTTTTCTTTGAAATTGAACAAAATCTTTATAGATACCGAAAGAAAATGATCAGATCTGCCCTATAAAATCATCAAAAATTGATTTCAAAGACTTACCAGTTTCTTCCGAATTTGAAAAACCAGTTTTCCTCATCTGCAGTAAGTTTTGGATAGGTGTAATCTCCTTCTAGGAAAAAAAAAGAGACAAAAGTTGTTCGTGCAATTTGAAACATACTCAGCGATTTACATGAACTGTTCAGTGTGACAACTTTACTAAACTCAACTGTTTTTTACAATTTTACATGTATTGTAAATTTTAGTTCAAATTGCGAAATTTGGCATTTTCAGAGCCGAAAAAAACTAACAAGTAATTGAAACCAATTTATGATGATTTCATAGAGGGTAAAAAAACTTTCAAGCGACGCGAATTTTTCTCAGAGAAAAGTTGAAAGAATCACTTTGAAAATTTTACCAAAAATGGATGTTGATTTTTTCACGCAAATTTAAAAACTAAGTGCAGATATCGAAATCTGACACTTTCGGACCCGGACTACATTTGTAAGTCTTTGAACCGAAATGTTGATAGCTTCATTAGAGTGGCTCTGATAATTTGCTTTTTTTGTACAAAATTCGCTAAAAATCAAAGTAAATGTGGTCAAAAAGCCAATTGAAAACGACAACTTTAGAAGAAAGACCCGAATTTGCGTTCATTTTTGTCCGCAAGTGTAAATCGAGACCTGCAGAAAAAACTAGATGAAAAACCAGTTTTCGCCCATCTGCATAAAGTTTTGCATCAATTTGACTCCTTCTAGAAAAAACAGAGAAAAAACTGTTCATGCGATGTGAAACACACTAGCGAAATAACTGAATAGTTCAGTGTTACAATTTTACTAAGCTCAACCGTTTCTTACAACCTGACACGTAATGAAAATTCATTTCAAATTGTGATGATTTTATAGAGGGCAGCGCTGGTCAATTTTCCATGGTCTATGCAAAGTTTGTTTTGAAAAATTCTTTCTAAAAGACACCAAAATCATCCTTGAAAACAGGCATTTTGAAGAAAATAATTTTCGCCTGTTTCAGCATCTAAGTGAAGCCTTTCTCGAAAAAGCGGAGTAGAAAAATTGTTGAAGTGACTTGAAACATTCTCAGAGTTAAGTTGAAACATTCAGTTTGAAAACTATACTAAAATGGGATGTTGACTATTCTCTCGCGAATTGAAAAACTAATCCAAATACGGCATATTCAGACCCGGATTACATTGGTAAATACTTGAACACAAATATTGATAGTTTCATAGATGGTAGTTCTAGATTTGCTCGTCTTCTGTATAAGGAAATCACTGAAAATCAAAGAAAACGTTGTCAAAAAAAGGAAATTGATTTGCGTTCATTTACGTTCGCAGGTATAAATCAAAAAACGCAGTTTCGAGATTTGAACAAGGTTTGATGTACAATACAAACTGTTGCTATCTGATATGAAGCACACGTGAGCAAAGAAAAATTGAAAAGTTTTTCACAATTACGCGAAATTGTGTTCCTGCATTAGTGGACAAAATTAAGCGCTAATTCAGGAACTTACACTCTAAAGTGAATGCTTTCATTGTCCATTCTGGACAACACTTCTTCCGAAATTAAATTTTTTTTACACCAACCAACAGCGAATGATCAAAGCAACCCTGCATGAAACTATCATTAAGTGGTTTCAATTATCTATCAGGGTATTCCTGGTCTGAAAATACCAGTTTTTCTCATCTGTATGTATTTTTACCTTCACTGAGAAAGTAAGAAACGCAGTTCTAGTAAAATTTTCACTTTAATTGTTTCCTTTTTTTCGCCAAGATTGTTTCAATTTTTTTCTTCCGGCTATTCAACAAAGAGTTCAGTGCGATAACAAACTTAGAGCAGATGAGGAAAACTGGTAACTTAAACTCGGTTTTTTCAAAGAGTCTTCGATACCAATTATTGCTAGTTTAATGGATAGTAGCTCTGATAATTTTATCTTGGTCTATGCCAAAATTCAACCGATCTTCCAAGAAAAAGGTTCCAAAAAAATTGACATTAAGGACAGACATTTTAGCAAAAAAAAATTAATTTATGCTTAATTTTGTTCACTTGTCCACAAGTGTAATTAGTTTGCTTGATTATAGAAAGAACATAAACATTTTGAATTCTACTGTTTGTTTTTATTCAAGTAAGGCATGTAATTTTGATGAAGACATCTGGTCTGATTTTAACAGAAAGACTTGCATGCCAGGGAAAACACGAACAAAACGCTAAATAACTGAACAAGTTGCACCTCAACTTGTATTGTTCACATTCTGTTTCGTTTCTTTCATTGATCAATTAATGCACGGAAATGTTTGTAAACAGGTATATTTTAGTAGAAAACAAGAAAATTGTTTGACACACAGTGTCGAGATGTCAAAAATTTCTAGATGCAAGGTAAGCTATTGCTCAAATGGTATGAAATACATCTGGAAAAATGACCAAAAACAAATTTCGCAACATTTTTGTCCTAGAACTCAATTTTTTTCCTAATTTGTTTTTTGTTAATTGCTTTAGGAAATAGGTTGCACCAATGTTTCAAACATTGCTTTAGTGATCTGATTACTGCACTAAATTTTCAAGTATTGCACCAAAACATATAGAATTTGTGTGTTTTGAATTTAAAAAAAATACACTCACTTTTTTCATCTGACTTCTAACTCTATAACTGAAAAACGATATTTTTGTTACCCTACTGAGTTTGTTTTTTACCTTACACATGCGCACTCTTGTCGTTTTTGTTACCCTTCAAACTTTTCCTTGTCTTTTTCTCAAGGTAAGTTTAATCAGAGAAAAAAAATATGCAAGTAAATTCGTATCTTCTGTCTAAAAAAATAACCATATCAAAGGTTTTTTGAAGCTCCAAATGAAATGTCCGTAGAATCTTGACATAATAAATTGGTGTCATTTCCTGTTAAGTAGTTCAAAATAAAATGAGATTTGATAAACCTTGCGCTCTTTGCATCTGAAGAACATTTTTGTATTCCTTGATCACCATGTTTTCAAGAATGATTTTGTACAACTTTGAATGAAATTGAACAAAAACTTTGCACAGACCAAGAGCAAATTGTTAGAACTGCCCTTTATGAAATTATCAAAAGTTGGTCTCAAAGACTAACCTGTTTTTTCCGGGTTTCCAGTGAGTTTTGCAGTGAGTTTTACATTGGTGTAAAATTTTTCTGTGAAAAAAACAGAGAAAAAAAGTTGTTCTTGCGATTTGAAACATACTCAGCGATATTAATGAACTGTTCAGGTGACGCTTTTCTAAACTCGGCTGTTTCTTACAATTTGACACGTATTGAAAAACTTAGTTCAGATTGTTAAAATTGGCCTTCAAATTAGCCGAAAAAAAAACTTATAAGACTTTGAAACCAACTTATGATGATTTCATAGCGGGCAGCGCTGGTCATTATCCCATGGTCTGTGCAAAGTTTTCGTTTAAATTATCTGTAAAAGATGACCAAAATCTCTCTTGAAAATTGGCATTTTAAAGAAAAAATCTGAGTTTGCCCCTATTTCAGCATCTAAGTGCACGCTTTTTCGAAAAAGTGGAGTCACAATATTTTAGGCGACGTGCAAAGTTTTTGCTCATTCTCTCTGCAAATGATGTTTAAAATCATCCTTGAAAACAGGCTTTTTAGAGAAAAATATCTAAATTTGCGCCTATTTCAGCATCTGAGTGAAATCTTTCTCGAATAAGCGGAGTAAAATTTTGTTCAAGCGACTTGAATTATTCTCAGAGAAAAGTTGAAAGAATCAGTTTGAGAACTCAACATTATTTGGTTGTTGACTTTTCTCACACAGATTTAAAAACTAAGTAAAGATATCGAAATATGGCATTTCCAGACCCAGGTTACTTTGGTTAGTCTTTGAACCCAAATCTTGCTAGCTTCTTAGATGGTAGCTCTGAGAATTTGTTTTTCTTTTGTGTACAAAATTTGCTAAAAAAAGGTGTTTGTTGTCAAAAACTCCAATTGAAAACAAGAACGTCGGAGGGAAAGACCTTAGTTTGCTATCCTTTTTGTCCGCAATTGTAAATCGAGACCCCCCAGAAAAAATTAGTTTGAAAAAAAAAGTTTCCTCGTCTGCAGTAACTTTTGCATCGGTGTAAACTCTTTCAAGAAAAAACGGAGAACAAAATGTTCAAGCGATGTAAAACATACTTAGCAATATAAATGAGTTTACCTAACCCAACTGTTTCTATCAATTTGACACGTATTGAAAAATTCAGTTCACATTATGAAAATTAGCTTTTCAGAGCCGAAAAAAAAACAAGTCTTTCAAACCAATTTATGACGCTTTCATGGAGGGCAGCGCTCGTCATTTTCCCATGGTCTGTGCAAAGTTTTCGTTTAAATTATCTGTAAAAGATGATCAAAATCTCCCTTGAAAATTGGCATTTTAAAGAAAAAATCTGAATTTGCACCTATTTCAGGATCTAAGTGCACGCTTTTTCGAAAAAGTGGAGTCACAATATTTTAGGCGACATGAAACAATCTTAGAGAAAAGATGAAATAATCAATTTCAAAACTTTACTTAAATAAGATGTTGTTTTTTCTCACGCGGATCGAAAAACTAAGTGCAGAAATCGAAATATGGCTTGTTCTTACCCGGATTACATTGGTAAGTATTTGAATCCATATCTTGATAGTTTCATAGATGGTAGCTGTGATGAATTGTTTATCTACTATGTACAAAGTTTGCTTACAATCAAGGTAAATAATGTCAACAAAGCCGATCAAGACCTAATTTGCGTTCATTTTTGTCCACAAGTGTATATCAAGACCCACTGAAAATGCCCATTTGAAAAAACCAGTTTTCACTGTCTGCAGTAAGTTTTGTATCGGTGTAAACTCTTTCTAGAAAAAAACGGAGAAAAAATTTTGTTTATGTGATTTGAAACTTACATAGCAATATGAGTGGATTGTTCAGTTTGACAACTTTACTAAGCTCAGCTGTTTCTTGCAATTTGACACGTATTGAAAAATTTAGTTCAGATTGTGAAAAATGGCATTTTCAGAGCGAAAAAAAAATCTAACAAGTATTTGAAACCAACTTATGATGATTTCACGGAGGGCAGTGCTGGTCAATTTCCCATGGATTATGCAATGTTTTTATGTTTTTTTTATTCTCTGTAAAAGAGAACAGAATCATCCATGAAAACAGGCATTCTAAAGAGAAAATTCTGAATTTGCGCATAATTTCTTCCACAAAGCTACCAGTAAATGTAACATTTCGCCCGGTCTCTAAAAATATTCACTGTCCCGTACTGCACTAAACAGTCAGAACTTGAAGGTCATATCTTGTTTTTAACTGCCTTTAGACTGCCCGAGCTAGACCTACTAAAACTGTCAAGGCAACCACTTTTCCAAAATGCAGTTTTGGATTCGATTCCAAATTACCCAGTGTCGAGTTCTGTTTTTAATTAGACCTAGAGTCGCGAATCTCTGGGTTTCACTTTGTTTTGATCTTACTCGATTTTTGTGATTATATTTGAAGACAAGTCACAAGTGCAGTCTCAAGTTTCAGTCTTCTAGCTGCTCCTAATATTCTAATATAATTCAAGTATATATAAACATGTGTAATTATATCGTCACATAGTTTATTAGCGCTGTTCTGAATTCAACTTCAATATTCCGTACGGTGAAGGATTTTTTTAACCTTTTTGAATCGGCGCTCACAGTTGACGATAGTCTTTTTTTGTGACACCCTTCTAAATGATAAAATAGGAATCTTCTAGGTTTGCAAGAAAAAACTAGACCCTTCCGGATCACCGAAAGGAGAGCCGTCGAATAAGGAACCTTGCGAGAAAGAAAAAATTGGCAAATTTTGAATTAGCAAAAAGGACTTTTCCGAATTGTCAAATAAGGACACCTCCGGATCGGCAGAGTAAGGACCCTTCCCGATTGGTAAAAATGCACCCTTCGGATACACTAGAATTTTCGTGACCCCTCCGGTTTTACTGGGAAAGTCCAGACCCATCCGCGTACGGACCTGAGTTTTTTAATCTCTGAGTTTGTCGAATAAGGAAGTGTTCTGTAGTAATTTGTCCCCTCCGGATGCATAATAAGCTCCTTATTTTGCTTTTTCTACTAACTGGGAGGTGCGTCTTAAGTGAAAAAAACTTTTTGTTTTCTTTATTCTAGTCTTTCTGACCCATGATGGTCTACTAAAAAACACGATAAAATAGCCTTACACGACTGTTGAAACCCTTTGGTCAGATGGTAAGGACTTAAGAAAAAAAATTAAATATCGGGAACGCTTCAAATTTTTGATGTTGTAGGTTCTGCCTGTTTTTTTTGCAATATTTGTCTTGGGGCTTAACCATGGCTGATTTGATCTCAAATGGCTTACATTTTACTAGTTCAGTTTAAAAGAAAACTATTAAAAACGTTTCGGCCGAAAAAATTTGCAAAAAAAACAACGTAATTTGGACTCCCCCGGATTGGTGAAGCCGCTAAATCAAACACGGTAAGTCCGATTTCTCTCGGATCTGGAAGGCTCTAGGTAAACAGGTTATGAAATCTCACGATTCATTAGTAAGCCTCACCGGAAAGTTAATTCCTATCGCGATAAAAAAAAATTTCGAAAAGTTTTCTCCTTTAAAAAATCGCAAAAAATTGAAATGCGATACTTGTTTTCTTCCAACAATATCGTGGCTAAATCTTGATGGTTCCACCGCTTATAATAGTCAAATTAGGGTTTAACTCACTAAATTGGTGCTTTTCACTGATATCAAAAATCGAGATATCTCAACAAACGCGTTTTGTGAGGGGATCAAAATTTCAATGTTTGATATTAAAACATGGTCTGTTGATGGTCTGATTGTTTGAAAAACCGGATAATAATATCAATATCATAAGTAAAAACAGTAGTAATGATACTATTATACTCCTTCGGGTCCGTTCAATCTCTGAATTAGGGTGCTTAACTCGGAAATTCGCAACCCGGTGAGACGTCACTTCAGTGCAGTTACTTTCGTACCCTCCATAGCTTGTTAGCGTTCTCTCTGTACTAAAAGGGATACAAAAAGTTTTAACGATAACCAACAGTCAATTTTTTTTGTCCTTGTGACCCTTCCTGCTGCTCTTCTCACTGCTGATTTGGTCCTAATATTTAATCACTCGACCTTTCTGGATTGATTGAAAAATATCATTAACGTGCTTGAATACTAAAACAACCCTACAGAACAGTCCCCCTCCCCTTTCCCTTTCTCGATATTGAAGTTTTCGTCGTTAACTAGAATAAAAAAACTGAAATAGGGAGTCCGGAAAAATAAGAGGCAGTCGATTAGGACCCTTAAAATTAGCATCCAATCGGCGCGGAGGCTTGCTTTTATGTACTCGCTGAATATGATGTTATGAAAAGCACCCAGGAGCGCCATAGTTCAAAATTTGGCTTAGTTCAAACTTTGATTTTTTTTTGATGCAGTGTGGATGTGTCATATGATTTGATTGAGTGGTTTTGGAAACACTTAGTATTTATTTATGAGAGGCCTGAGTCAGAAGTATAATTGAATTATTCCAGCGTTCATGATAATTTTTAATGAACTAAGATGACTGTTCACTTTGTGAAGACATGAAAGGCTTGGGTAATCTCCAGAAGAGGGAAATTATTTCATTGTTCCTTCTAGCCGCCACAGAGTTTCTTATTTTTTATATAGGACCGTTGAAAACTAAAATGATTCCGGAGTGGACTAGACTTGGTAGGATAATTTTAGCTTGTTGGTTGGCAGGAGCTTCCTGAATCCGAACATTTTTTAGCCTAGAAGAAAGAGTTCTAATTAGGACATGGCAATGGAAGTTGGAAAGAAATTACCGGAAAGTTAATTCCTATCGCGATAAATAAAAAATTTCGAAAAGTTTTCTCTTTTAAAAAATCGCAAAAAATTGAAATGCGATACTTGTTTTCTTCCAACAATATCGTGGCTAAATCTTGATGGTTCCACCGCTTATAATAGTCAAATTAGGGTTTAACTCACTAAATTGGTGCTTTTCACTGATTTCAAAAATCGAGATATCTCAACAAACGCGTTTTGTGAGGGGATCAAAATTTCAATGTTTGATATTAAAACATGGTCTGTTGATGGTCTGATTGTTTGAAAAACGGGATAATAATATCAATATCACCATATTCTCGCAAGCAGATTAGTGAAAAAGGGTTAGAGGGCTACAGCGATGTACTTTGATGCCATTTTTAGCTTGTAGTGAATCAGTATAACGTGGATAATTTTCTTTTGATTCATTTTGTAAATTCTGTTTGGTGTCACTGTACCATTTTGATGACTTACTCGCAGTTCACTGAGGACATTAACCGGGACAGTCCTGGGAGTGTCTGTCATTCGAACAGAATGTTCCCAAAAATGTTCATCGAAAATAATTTTTTTGAAAGTAGTTCAACTGTACGAAAGAACAGTTTCGATGACTAACGGTCTTTTTCGACAAAATTATCGGATTGCCAAGTGTCAAGTTGAGCTGACATGCTTCTTTTTCAAAAGTTCGATCGAATAGAAAGACACGTAACCTTTCTGTCGCGAACACTGAAAAAGAGCGAAAATCAGAACCGTGACTTTTGCTTAAAAAAGTAAGAACCACCATGAGAAAGATAAAAACAACCTTAGAGACAGTTATAGAGAAAACGAGACGAAGGCTTCCCAGTTGTAACGATTGTGCTGTTACAATCGTTACAAGGAGAACGCTGGAAGTGAAGGCAGCAACCCCTTCTGATGGTGAAGAAGTCGTCTCTTCAAGGATTTTGAAGAAACCGGAAGGGTCAAGAGAAACACTTCTGAACTGTCATTTCAATAATTTTCAGCTTCCAGAGATGTCCTAAAAAAAATTTTAACATCTTTTTTTCAATTTAAGGCTATGAGAAGCTAAGGGTTAAGGAAATGGTCAACTCATATCCGATGGAGAGGGTGATTTTATCGACTGTACAAAACAAAAGTAATATGGTAACTTGATAGTAATAACGTATCTACCCTGTTTTTAGGAGATACCTCGTGTCTGGGTATACTGTAACCTAGCCTTGAGTTCACAATTTTGCATATATTTAAATTATTTTGCGCGACTCGACTGAAGAAATCTGATTTTCCTATTTTAAAAAAAAGTTGGGACGCAGGACGCTCCTACCAACCAACAAGCTAAAATTATCGTATCACGTCTATTCCTTCCGGAATTATTTCATCGGTACTGAAAAACTAAATTAGGAAACTCTGTGTTTAGAAGGACCAATGATTGAACAAAACCAGACATTGAACAATGGCGCGCCTGGGTGCTTTTCATAACATCATATTCAGCGGGTACATAAACGCAAGGCTACGCCTCGAGCGGATGCTCATATTAAGTCTCTTAATCGACTGCCTCTTAATCCTCTGGATTCCCTAATTCAGCTTTTTAACCTAATTAACAACGAAAAATTTAGTATCGGGAAGGGGAAAGGGGAGAAGGACTGTACTGTAGGGTTGTTTGAGTCCTTAAGCGTTTACTATTCATGCTATTTTTCAATCAATCCGAGGGGGTCGAGTGATTGAAGATTAGGAACAGATCAGCAGTGAGAAGAGCAGCAGGGAGGGCCACAAGGCTAAAAGCAAACAACTGTTGGGTACGTTGTACAACTTTGTATCACTATATCAACCTGTGGGTACACGACAGTGACTGCACTGAGGTGACCTCTCACCGAACTGCGAATTTAAGCACTTTAATGACACTAAGATAAAGTTTCAAATCTTCAATTCTTCTCCTTGCGACATTGACTTCCCACTCTCGGTATCTGTGTCAACCAGCACCTCCGTTGCCTTTCTTACGCTGTTGGAGGCAGTTTTCCAACAGTTTTGCTCCCCCACCCTTAGCTTGCAACAGGGTAGGAGGTTCACAATGTCACATTCTTTTCGAGGTCCACTCTCAACAATTCTTCTCTTCCGCCTCCCTCACAATCAATCGTCCTCACTGTTCTCTTCACATCAGTAGTCACGGCATTCCGATTAGTCACGAAAGCCTGCTTGAAAACATCTGGTCTTATGTCCAGTTAGAACGAAGTGTACACTCTGCTGTATTTTGAAATGTGCTGTTTTGCATACTCATATAAGCATGCGGTCGTGTTGGCTCCAAACCACGGCGTCAGTCGTCTTCTGGCTCAGATATTACTCACTTCCATCGGAATATTTAAAACTTTACACATTGTCTCGAAGATTTAAGTCTTTCAGACAGTTGAGCTCTTCCGATTGATCTTTGGTCGGCGCTTCCTGTCTATTTTCTATTGTTCTCTCCTCCATGAGCTTCCAGCCACCTAAATGTCATAATCGCTCCGATTACGGTTACCGTTATTTTCTTTGACGAACTTGGTGAACCCATGGAGAGGAGGTCGCCAGCGTCCCAGATTAGCCACAGGTTACTAGGCGCGGGATAGCGCCATGTTTGAGACGAGCTGTGGCACAAAGACTCAACATGCGTCAGCAGGCTGCTCTTCCAATTCCGATGTTCCAGCGCTTCTAGCAACGATTCTCCTTCTATCATTACACGGTGCATTTCATCACTCTCGTCAACGGCGTTGTAATCCGTGGCTGCTGATCCTTTTAGCTTCTATCTTTCAAAAAAACTCAAGTTCTCACGAGTGTCTCTCTTGAATTTCCTTCCAAATATCGACTCCAACTCGTTCTTAATTTTCTCGGGAACCACAGCAAGTATCTTACAGGGCAACTCATAAGACTTTTCTGACATTCTTGCAAGTCCTGCACAATTTGTTACGGAGAAGGCTTGATCGACCACAGTTCTCGAGCTTTTCACGCCCACACCACAAAGGGTACCGGATACCGGCTCTTACTCAGTGGAGCCACGTCAGATCCCACCACGTATCGGACATCTGACGGTGTCTGCTAAGCCTCATTTTGTTTCAAGTTCATTTCCACTTCGATCGCTTCCATCCATCTTCCAATCTTTTTCTGCTCGCACTCGGAAACGCTTCTACACTGATGGATGTGACCATTTCATGCTTCAGCTCCAATTCCGAAATCGGCTCTAGGGAACCAAACATGCTATAGAACCCTAGTGCTGTCATTAGATTCACCTCTATTCTTCCGTTTCCGTCTTTGTTCTCATCACAAGATTTCCGAACAATATCACTAATTGTTAATGCTGTCTGGACAAAAATCCGAAGTCATCGATACCTCCATACAAGTGATCATCTAATACGCAGGTTTGCAACAGACAGGTAGCAGAAAAAACTCGGTCTTCCGTTCCCAACCAGGCAACTCAACAGCTTTCTCTCGACTCCTCCTAGGGACTTCAATCATCAAATTATACATCATTTTTCGGTCACGGAAGTTGCAATCAGCCGTTTGTTCTCTCTCAACATTTTGGATCGCTCGCAAAATCACATCAGCATTGGGACTTGGGCATTAAGAAGGTTTCATCAGTTCCCAAACTCTGATCAGTCTCGTTCTTAACACTTCGTCTGATAATCCTAACCCGAATTCTAGAAGGCTAGAAGGCTGTCAGATTTTGGTACAGAAGGTGCAGTCACCTTTTCTTCTATCTCTAGTCTTAAGTTGACTTGCTGACTCGCATTCTTCCTGATTTTTGAGAGTCTGGGCACCCAAAATCTAAATAACACCACTTGCTCATAATCAAAGTAGCAGTCACGTATGCCGTCGTTAGTGAAAGTGTTATGAGCCATTCCAGTTATTCCCGACACATGGTGGTACGACTTCTTTCTGACAGGTCCACAGTATTCACTAGATCTAACATGTGTTTCCATAGATTTTTTGGAGAGCCTAAACTCTTTGTTGAGAGCCTTCTGATTTCATCAATTTTTCTCAAAGGATCTAAGTCTTCTGGCTCCTTTATGTTTACTCGCAGTGGTTTGCTTTGGTGTATATCTGCAAGTGCTTTTAGTTGCAACGGTCTTTTTGGCTCGCAGCCATCTTCTAGTATCTTTGCGCAGGTGCTCACTGCTGATGACGACATTTGCTCTAACATGAACCTGATTAAACAAAGAAAATTACTCCGTTCAGCGCACGCCATTGTCGCCTCTTCATTTGTCATCAGATTTCTCAATACCATCATTAGAAGCACTTTTTCAACTTTCGTCCTCTTTCTTTCCTCCGAACCATACTTTTTCCTGTTCAGTCCTGCAAAGCACCAGGTAAGCCTATGATGCCCTCCCATCCTCACCTACGGCATTGCTATCAGAGCATGAACTTCTCAACCCTTTTATGAAATTGACGTAGCAAAACTGCCCCTCGCGGTAAACTCACAGGCTGACCCACTAGTTCGGCGTTTGTTTTCGAGGAGGCTAACAATCTGTAAGCCTTCATTTTCATTTTCGTGTCTTTTATGATGCCTTGTAGATAGTATCCTATAGCACATTTACTTTCTAAAGCGATCAGAGGTCCTCTGGTTGAGTTTCTGAACTCCATCTTTTCGATATATCAGCCAGCGGGCTCGCCTATCGTGACTGTATCTCACACCGTCAATCGACTGTATTCAACCGGAACCAGCTGTGTTACGACGCTTTCCTTGCCATGATTCATCCTTGATGGTTTGAAGTCCTTCAAGGTACTGTCACTACACTGAATAGAGAATTTCATTTTCTAGTTTTGACCATGTAAGAGTGCGGTCACTCCTGTGTGCTTTATAGCTGCCTGAATTCAGTCCCGCCAAAAATATGTGCGGAGCTGCTGACAATTCTTTGCCCTTGGAGGTGCCCTGCCATCTATCAACGCCTTCTCTAAGGTTATCAGCATCTTCCACTCCTTTCATTTTCGCTAAATTGGAAACTTTGGCAGGATACTCAGGATTCTCTCGCTTTTCCTGTTTACCTCCTCGTAACGTTGCTGCTCAGTTTCATCTTCCTATCGTTTATCCTCTCTATCACCATTTTGGAGCGCATTGTTCTTTTTCTCGTCCTGGACAGATACATAACCTCGTCACTCTTTTCCTGGTAAGCAGGCTTGATAGGAGAATTGGCTTCGCTTTCATCAGTCACGGAGTCAACCAACAACTCGCTAAATCGCCCTTCACAACCTTCCAGCTTATCTAAGATCTCGTGCACAAAAGATCTATTCATCCCATCTTCAGTTTCGATTGGGTCCCGTAGCACTGCATTGCCGACCAGACCTCTTCCATGAACGCGACTCGATTCATTCCGCATCTGGTTTGATTTTCATGATAATGGGGATGCACTTCCCACTCGTCCTCAGGGAGTGTCCCTAAGAGAGATACTCCTCTGGCCGCGCTCTCAATCTTTCGCCTGCGCGGTGAGTCCGTCAACATTCTTGTATTCGTAACTGCTGCGAGGCGCATAGATAAGTCGAGGCAGGTTTTAGTGTAGAAACTCCTTCTTCCGATGGCTTCGTCGTGTATACCACTGTATCTGTCTGCTGAAGCTCATCCAAGAAAGCAAAGAACGGACTCGACACCTTTCCCACTGACTCTTTATCTTCATCTTCTTTCGCCGATAGATCCTGGTCCATCGCTTCTCCCTCTTCATCATCCCCCTCACAATCTTTGTCATTGTTCAGTTGTGACCCTGAAGATCCTTGCTTGTCCTCTTCCGCTTCTCCTTCAGGGAATTTTGGTCCTAACTATTCCTGACTGTTATATCTCGCATCTCCTGATGATTAATCACTACTTCTTCACAATTCAAGTGTGCTAGAACGTCTCTAGTCAACAAACCTCTAGTATCTACCGGTCTGATTTGCATGAACATCACTGCGTCCTCCTGCATAATCACTTTTCCTCTCATGGCCAACGGCGCAACATTCAAGGCTACCCTTTCTTCTCCAAAACGCCTAGGCTTGGGCGTGGCAAAGTCATACACCTTCGTTCTGGTCGATTCTTCAACATACGCAAACTGTGTGTGATGCAGCACGGCAACATTTTTGCCTATAAAACATGGATCCATCGACGCTGATAACGCCGCCATTCTCCTTTCACTAGTCTCAATTGCTCTCATCCTCTGAGTTTGCACTACGGACTCTGATCCGACTAACCTTATTCGTAGTAGCCTGTAATCATTTCAAGCTTCTGTAATCATTCCAAGCTTCCAAGCTTCTGGTATGCTGTCAACAACCTTGGGATCCTGGACACTTCCCCATTTCTCTTGTCATAAGGTCTTAGGTACACCATTTGATGTAGACCTCCGCCTGACCTACTTTCATTTTGCCCATTCGGTCCCGGAAAAGATTGTTGAAACTGATGGCAATCAATTCGGGTTCAGCGATTTTGCCATACAGCAAATCGTTTATCATTGCTTCCCGCAAGACATTCTGAGCGCAGCAGTTAAAAGTGCTTCCCTCAATTACAGAGAAGAGGTTCAATTACAGCAACGACCTTCTGTAAGTTCCTACCCTAGGGTCAGGAACTCCAAACGTCACTGCTGGTCCATATACGACAGTCACAAATTCCATGACCGTCCTTATCAGTACCAGATGATCGATCTTCTTCTCTCTGAATTGTCTCATACTGTCCGCTACCGAAGCGATTATGCTACAAAAGGAACCGTATCATGTTGTGTCTCAAGTCCCTCGTCTTTGTCCAAGAGGCCGTCGCTCTCTGGAGGTCAAATTTTGTCTCATTTGTCTAGGTTACCTCGTTAGGGTATTGAACTCGCCAGAGGTCATCGCAAACAGCGTCAGAAGACCAGCCAGGCGGAAATTTTGTATAACACCACAGGACTTATGGACAATTTGATATTTGCCCGGAAAAATTACTTGATCATGTCGTGCAACGTTTCGGGATAATGCCTAGCCAGAAGGACGCGGTCCAAACTGTTCACAACCCATCCAGCGTACTATCAGTCCTGACGTGGCCATCCGTTTCTTTCCACGTTTCCTGTAGATAACGCCTCTAAACTCATCCTATTCATACTGTCCATAAAATTGGCGTTGTCCCTTCTTCGTTCACCTGATCAATAGACTTTGGCAATTTTTATTACTCTTTGCGATCATTGGTAGTGCTCGCTGGAACGCATCCGTCCTAGCGCTCCAATCCGAGGAGTCAAAGGCAGCCACTTGTTGGCTTCCGATTTCTTCCACAGAGTCAACGCTTCTATTTGAGCCTCTGTCTGTTCACCGTTCCTTCTTGTGGAATTTATTCATTAATCTTGTCATTTCGGAACCAAAAATCGTTCGACATGTCGACGATTCTCTTGTGGTCATCGTTTGTTTCAGGCTTCATTTTTATTTAGCTGTTGAAATAGGAGATTCCATGATGTTATTTATTGCTGGCCACACAGCAGCTTCTGCCGTTGCTGGGTTCTTGAGTCTGCTCAGGAGACCTCTGCAGTGCAAGTGGTCATTTATGCCCACAAACACGATCGTTATCGGATTCATATCGGTCTGTCTCTGAATCCCTATGGCATGGACAAGGATTGCATCTTGTCCAGATCTGCTCCGCTAGCATTATCAAATCTGGCCAAAACAACGACTTCGAAGTGTTGATTCAGTCCGAATTTGCTTTTATCATGATTTTTGCCTTTCTCATTTCCGCTTTGTCTTAAGCCGAGAACACGGACTCGTCAAACCTCAAGTCTCCATAGCGCTCGTTGTCACCTTCTTGCGCTACGAATTTTGGGTACATCTTTTCTTCACTAATATGGGCGATTGGATTTCTCACTTGTTTGAACATCTTAATATGCTGTCCATTGGTAGCTCTCTTTTTGATGAACCTTCCAATTCTATCATCTTTACGCTTCTCACCATGGATATTTTTCACGTCTTGCAACGTCCTTGCATTGACTGAACCCATCGTTTTGTTGGAGGGCAGCCCTCAACATCAGGTAGCCTTAATGCCCTCGTCGAGCGGAAGTTAATTTCCTCTATTCTCAGACATTCAAATAGAGTAATCGAGCACAGTCTGTTGACCGACAGGATCACATCTTCGAACATTCGCCTCGCGTCCGGAGCAAAACTGACCGTCTTCAAGTTCAACTTCATGAGGTCTTGTTTATTGAGATGGTAAGGAGAAGGCCTTGGACTCGTCCACATTAAGGAATCTTGGTCTATGTGACGTCCCTCACTAGGCTTAGGTGCCCCCGCATGTGAGTGACCTGGAGCATCAATTTGGTTGACCGTTGCAAGCCTCCTTCTGAGATGTATTTTCCTCCGCGCTGGACTTTTCGAACGTGCATCTGGATAACGGGAGCTCCTCGCGGTTTGTGATACCACCGCGACTGATCCCAAACGCGTCTCCAAGCTAGGAGGCACAAAGTTGAAGATGGCTCGTACATCCGCTGATGCCACCAAACTTCATTCAATTTCCAGTTCATCCAACCACTCCAGGATTAAGCGGTTCCTCCAGGCCTGTCCTATAATTGTGTTGAAGTCAATGCCATCGACAGTGAATCCTGATTGGTTCAGTGTTCTCAACTTGTACTCCAGATCCATCAAGACCAGTCTTCCCGCAATAAAGCTTGCCAGGTTACGGACTATGTTAGTCCATCGCAGATGGTCAACGCCCTACATTGGAAATTCTGCCATATTGCAGTCAACAGGCAGAACAACATGTTTTCCCAATTCGCTTTTTCTGAATCTGGGCCTCTGGACAAAATGTTAGTGCCTATCTAGATAACTACGCTGGGAATTCTTCCTGGACTTACTATCTCTAACGGCACCACCGAAAGCCATAACGGTCGTGATACAAGAGGTCCTCAGACTCTGTAATTTTCTCACCAGGCTGTCTCCGAGTATCATGTGTGAAGTGCCGAGGGGTGTCTGCTGCAACTTCTGCATCTTCTGCCGATGCTGGGTTCTTGAGTCTGCTCAGGAGACCTCTGCAGTGCAGGTGGTCATTTGTGCCCACAAACACGATCGTTCGGATTCATATCGGTCTGCCTCTGAACCCCTATGGCATGGGCTAGGATTGCATCTTGTCCAGAACTGCTCCACTAGCCTTATCACATCTGGCCAAAATAACGACTTCGACGTAATTATACGGTCCGAATTTGCTATTTTTATGATTTTTGTTTTTCTCATTTCCGCTTTGTCATGAGCGGAGAAGAAGGACTAGTCAAACTTGAACTTCAAGTCTCCATAGTGCCCCTCGTCACCTTTTTGCGTTACGAACTTGAGGTACATCCTTTCTTCACTAAAATGGGCGGTTGCAATTCTCACTGTCCATTGGTAGCTCTCTTTTTGATGAGCATTCCACGTCTATCATCTTGACGCTTCTCATCATGGTTCTTTTTCACGTCTTGCAACGTCCTTGCCTTGACTGGACCCATCGTTTTGTTGGAGTGCAGTCCCTCAACATCAGGTAGCCTTAATGCCCTCGTCGAGCTGAAGTTAATTTCATCTGCTCTCAGCCAATCAACTAGAGTGATCAAGTACAGTCCATTGACAGACAGGGTCACATCTCCCAACATTCGCCTCGCGTCTGCAGCAAAACTGACCGTCTGCAAGTTCAATTTCATGAGGTCTTGTTTATTGAGATCGCAAGGAGAAGGCCTTGGACTCGTCCACATTAAGGAATATTGGTCTTTGTGACGTCCCGCTCTAGGCTTAAGTGCCCCGGCAAGCGAGGGACTTGGAGCATCAAGTTGTTTGACCGGTCCAAGCCTCCTGCTGGTATGTATTGTCCTCCGCGCTGACTTTCCGAACGTGCATCTGGATAACGTGAGCTCCTCACGGTTTGTGATACCACCGCGACTGATCCCAAACGCGTCTCCAAGCTAGGAGGCACAAAGTTGAAGATGGCTCGTACGTCCGCTGATGCATCCACACTTCATTCAATTTCCAGTTCATCCAACCGCTCCAGGATTAAGCGGTTCCTCCAGGCCTGTCCTTCAATTGTGTCGAAGTGAATGCCATCGACAGTGAATCTTGATTGGTCAAGTGTTCTCAACTTGTACTCCAGATCCATCAAGACCAGTCTTCCCGCAATAAAGCATGCCAGTTTACGGACTATGTTAGTCCATCGCAGATGGTCAACGCCCTACATTGGAAATTCTGCCATATTGCAGTCAACAGGCAGACCAACATGTTTTCCCAATTCGTTTTTTCTGAATCTGGGCCTCTGGACAAAATGTTAGTGCCTATCTAGATAATTACGCTGGGATTTCTTCCTGAAATTACTAGCTCTAACGGCACCACCGAAAGCCATAACGGTCGTGATCCAAGAGGTCCTCAGACTCTGCAATATTCTCACCAGGCTGTTTCCGAGTATCAGGTGTGAAGTTCCGAATGGTGTCTGCTGCAACTTCAGTGACTGGGTTCTAAAAAGAAACATAAAAACATGCGCCCTCATCTGAATCTGGTACTCTGGGAAACTCGCTCCGGATCTGGTTGTTTTTCGGCGCATCTATTACCCGGTTCAATTTCTTTGAAAACTTCCTTATCTGCCTTCTCGGAGCCTATTCCAATTTCACTCGTCTCGTACGGTTTCATCTCAACTGCCCGATTTATCTCCTCGGAAAGCGTCAGTCTTCCGGCATCATCGATTGTTCCATAGGTGTAGGCCATGATCCGACCAGCTGTTTCAAATATCTCTCGCATGGTCTTTTACACTACTGGATCTTCCAGGGTGTCGCTTGGTCCGGGATCGTCAGTTTTTCAGAACCTGACGTCACTTGCTACTCAATTGTCTGACTTAGTTCTCCTCTGGCTTTCGGCAACTCTACAGCTTGCTTCCTGCGAGGGAAATTCCTCTCAGGTTTCTCAAAAATGTTTGTTTGAGGTGCTCCAAATTATGCTTGTGCTCTCTCTTCAGCCGGGCTATTTCTTCTTCTTGTCTCCTATTTGCGTCTTGGAAAACTTTTCTCCACACGTCCCGTTCTTGATCCTCTCCAACTGATCTCCTTTATCACTGATATCCTTCATCGTCTCGTTCATTGGACTTTTTCTACTGTCGCCGGTTTCGGTGGAACAGCTGCTCTAAGTTTCGAGCTAGATGACGCAGCCTTGCTGCTCGCTTCCTGATGCACACTCCGCAAGCCAGGCCTAGTTTTGGTGGGGAGAGCCATCTCACCTGGTTGGTAGGTCCCAATCTAGGCTCGTTCACCAAGTCACTTCCTGAGAGCGCCCCGTTTCCCGACCTCTTTTCCCTTATGTTTGGGCTGTCTAGTACTACCTGCCGTTCATAAGCGGCCATCAATTAGACTTCTGTGGGGCAGTCCCCATGGTTCTCATGCCCCAATATGTTCATTAAGGCGGCCAGCTACATAATTACTTCTGGGTCTTCCAGAGCGAAGTCTAGATCCATCAGCCGGGAATAAACCGCATCTATCACTGGCTCAACGTAGACCTCTGCAAGGTTCATCAACTCATTCAGTTCGATTTTATCCATTCCGTATAATTTAATTTTGATTAACTGTTTCACAAATTTAACTTTGCTGAGTAATTGAATGATTAATCAGGATCTGACTCTCAAAGTTACGTTTCGACGATCATGTCTATAGGACACTTTGTTTTCATTCATTGAAAGGGCGCTTAAAACAAACTTCAATTATATTTAAAAGTATCATTCAATTGGAGATTTTGGGAAAATGATCGAAGAATGGACAGTCCACGCTTTAGATCATGCCTGTATCTTAAAACACAGAACATTCGTGGTAACTATGTCACCTGAGTGTTTGGTCCTAACATGTCAGGCACAAGAACCTTAACAAAATCTGCACATAGAATGACATAACCTAAAACCTAAGGCTCTGAAAACCTAGAGAACTGGCTTGGTGTTCCTGGCCTACAATCTCATCCTTACTCTCACTCTATCTCAACCCTAACCTGGAACCTCCCTCTATTCGGATCATACCCAGGAAACAAGAAGTCCCTCAACCTGATTAGAGATAAAACCTAGTATTCAGGGTCCACGTGCTGCTTTACTGTCGCTCTGACCATAAACCACAAGTTTTTCCCTGGTATCTGTGACGCTGCTAGCGGCAGTGCAACTACCTCCCCTACTCTATGCCTTTTCTTCCATTAAAACTCTAGGTTATTCTTTTCTCTCCTAAAAGGAGATTCTAATGCTGTCCTAAACTCACGTCTGCAGTTATTGCTATCGCACATGTTCTTTCTGTGAGTGGGGGTCAGTTCTGGCCAAGCGAGGGTCAGTTCGGGATAAGCGAGGGTCAGTTCTGGCCAGCCCAGGAGGAGTGCCGTCTGGCACGCCTCAGCTTTTTCTGGCTCCCGCAGTCTACGTCCTGTATTTTTAGATTTCGGGTCCGTTTTCATCTCATTCAACCAGTCCAAAAACCGCAAGTATGTGAGCTCTGGCTCCTAGGATTGCTGGAGCTCGTCATCGGCTTCCATTGTAGGTTTGGATCCATCATGCCGATCCTCCTCTTCGTACGGTAAGGTTTCATTGTCAGGTTCAATCACCTCAAATCCCGGTCCAAAAGTAAACTTACCCTCTCTTATAGAGTCTCATTCCCGTCGCTTTCCCTCTATTGCCCTTCTCATTGACCTCACAGGCTGGGTCCATCATGAAGTAATCACAATTATCAATGTCACCGGGTTTGAACCAGACTTCCGATTAGGGGTTATGTGGTTTGATGTTCGCAAAGTGCTCGGTTCCTTCCGGAAAACGTCCTTAAGGATACACCTCTGTAATCATGAATGAACCTCTCCCTTCTTCAACAGTTTCTTTGTGCCCTTAGGCGGTATAACCTTCTTGAAAACTCATACGTAATCTCTCACTGAACAGTCCTTGGCTCCAGCCATTCTCTTATCGAAATTCCTCGTTTGTCTCGCCCTAGCTTGCTGAGTATTGCGTCTGCGCAGAGCATTCAGCTCTTGCTGACGTCTAATCAAGACCCTGTCATATACCTGTGGTGATGTCTTCTTGCCTTCATACTCAGGGTAGAAAAAGGTCAGTGGCAAAGCTATCTCGTGTCCTGTCAATATTTGTGGTGGAGTGTTGCGTACTATTCTAGATTCCCATCACTTGCGGCCGATATCTGTCCCAGACTATCTTGTATCGGGAACAACACACCCCTAACTTTGAGACCAATGGGCGATTATGTCGCTCAACCAGGCCAATTAGATGGTGATGGTATGCTGTCGAATGAGCCTGTGCCACCTGTAACCGTCGCATCGGCTCTTTCGTGAGTTCGCCCACAAATGCGGCGCCATTATCCGATTAGAACGTCATAGGAGACCCATGCTTGGCAATCTAGTCGTTAAAGAAATGATTACAGGTCTCTTCCGCTGAGGCTGTTATGCATGGAACAACTTCCGCATACTTCGTGAAATGATCGTTAATCACCAACACCTGATTTTAAACGCTGTCCGTCATGCATATCTTCTGGTGGTCTATCTGCACCACATCGTTGAATTCTGAAGACTCTATTGACTACAATGGGAACTTCAGCTTTCTTGGGTCCCTTAATTGTTGACATGACAGGCAGACTGTCAGGAGTTTTTGCTAAGACTTATATATCCCTTGATGCCCAATCTGGTCTTAAGACCTAAACAAAATTTCATTCTATTGCTTTATTTTTTGTATAAAACTTTGTCTTCGTCTCTCCTTTTACAGGCCACGATTCCATCTTTGTTCAAATAGAAACGTCCCTTCTTCTGCATGAAGTACTGTCTCAGGAACCAGTACAACCACTATCTTCTCTAACTCTCCTTTTCTGCTGCCCCATTTTCGATCCATCTTTTCAAGCTATTCGTCATGCGATCTTTTCTTCCATCTTGTCACACCAAATCTTTGTCAGTGGCTCCTTCTCTAAAGGTTGAAGATCAGTCCTGACTGCTTCCTTGGTAAAAGTTTCATCGAACTGTAGGCACCACTATCATCTCCATGCCATCTGCCGCGTTATCGAAGACTTTCTCACTCGGAACAGACAGCGATCACTATCAGGGTTTTGATACACTTCCCTGTCCAAGTATCCTGCTCTGGTATCCACCAGTAATGTGTGGATCGCCAACTCAGATTTTTTTGATTCCGAGCTCGAGTTCCTGTCTGAGTACGTGTCAATCTCCGATTTCCGCGAGGCGCAGACTCTGATGTGCATGACCTACTCATTCATCCAAACTCCCCGGAAAAAACTTGGTCCACCTGTTCTTGTCCATTTACGTATCCACTGCCTTCAACGTCCGATTCCCCGGACAAACTCTCCTGCTTCAACTTTTTCGACCCGACTTCTATCAGTTCCTGATCAGGCTCCTCAAAACTAACTGTTTTCATCCGAATCCCGATCTCCTCTTCCTTTTCCTTGATTTGCATGAACATCACTGCGTCCTCCTGCATAATCTCTTTTCCTCTCATAGCCAACGGCGCAACATTCAAGGCTACCCTTTCTTCTCCAAAACGCCTAGGCTTGGGCGTGGCAAAGTCATACACCTTCGTTCTGGTCGATTCTTCAACATACGCAAACTGTGTGTGATGCAGCACGGCAACATTTTTGTCTATAAAACATGGATCCATCGACGCTGATAACGCCGCCATTCTCCTTTCACTAGTCTCAATTGCTCTCATCCTCTGAGTTTGCACTACGGACTCTGATCCGACTAACCTTATTCGTAGTAGCCTGTAATCATTTCAAGCTTCTGTAATCATTCCAAGCTTCCAAGCTTCTGGTATGCTGTCAACAACCTTGGGATCCTGGACACTTCCCCATTTCTCTTGTCATAAGGTCTTAGGTACACCATTTGATGTAGACCTCCGCCTGACCTACTTTCATTTTGCCCATTCGGTCCCGGAAAAGATTGTTGAAACTGATGGCAATCAATTCGGTTACAGCGATTTTGCCATACAGCAAATCGTTTATCATTGCTTCCCGCAAGACATTCTGAGCGCAGCAGTTAAAAGTGCTTCCCTCAATTACAGAGAAGAGGTTCAATTACAGCAACGACCTTCTGTAAGTTCCTACCCTAGGGTCAGGAACTCCAAACGTCACTGCTGGTCCATATACGACAGTCACGAATTCCATGACCGTCCTTATCAGTACCAGATGATCGATCTTCTTCTCTCTGAATTGTCTCATACTGTCCGCTACCGAAGCGATTATGCTACAAAAGGAACCGTATCATGTTGTGTCTCAAGTCCCTCGTCTTTGTCCAAGAGGCCGTCGCTCTCTGGAGGTCAAATTTTGTCTCATTTGTCTAGGTTACCTCGTTAGGGTATTGAACTCGCCAGAGGTCATCGCAAACAGCGTCAGAAGACCAGCCAGGCGGAAATTTTGTATAACACCACAGGACTTATGGACAATTTGATATTTGCCCGGAAAAATTACTTGATCATGTCGTGCAACGTTTCGGGATAATGCCTAGCCAGAAGGACGCGGTCCAAACTGTTCACAACCCATCCAGCGTACTATCAGTCCTGACGTGGCCATCCGTTTCTTTCCACGTTTCCTGTAGATAACGCCTCTAAACTCATCCTATTCATACTGTCCATAAAATTGGCGTTGTCCCTTCTTCGTTCACCTGATCAATAGACTTTGGCAATTTTTATTACTCTTTGCGATCATTGGTAGTGCTCGCTGGAACGCATCCGTCCTAGCGCTCCAATCCGAGGAGTCAAAGGCAGCCACTTGTTGGCTTCCGATTTCTTCCACAGAGTCAACGCTTCTATTTGAGCCTCTGTCTGTTCACCGTTCCTTCTCGTGGAATTTATTCATTAATCTTGTCATTTCGGAACCAAAAATCGTTCGACATGTCGACGATTCTCTTGTGGTCATCGTTTGTTTCAGGCTTCATTTTTATTTAGCTGTTGAAATAGGAGATTCCATGATGTTATTTATTGCTGGCCACACAGCAGCTTCTGCCGTTGCTGGGTTCTTGAGTCTGCTCAGGAGACCTCTGCAGTGCAAGTGGTCATTTATGCCCACAAACACGATCGTTATCGGATTCATATCGGTCTGTCTCTGAATCCCTATGGCATGGACAAGGATTGCATCTTGTCCAGATCTGCTCCGCTAGCATTATCAAATCTGGCCAAAACAACGACTTCGAAGTGTTGATTCAGTCCGAATTTGCTTTTATCATGATTTTTGCCTTTCTCATTTCCGCTTTGTCTTAAGCCGAGAACACGGACTCGTCAAACCTCAAGTCTCCATAGCGCTCGTTGTCACCTTCTTGCGCTACGAATTTTGGGTACATCTTTTCTTCACTAATATGGGCGATTGGATTTCTCACTTGTTTGAACATCTTAATATGCTGTCCATTGGTAGCTCTCTTTTTGATGAACCTTCCAATTCTATCATCTTTACGCTTCTCACCATGGATATTTTTCACGTCTTGCAACGTCCTTGCATTGACTGAACCCATCGTTTTGTTGGAGGGCAGCCCTCAACATCAGGTAGCCTTAATGCCCTCGTCGAGCGGAAGTTAATTTCCTCTATTCTCAGACATTCAAATAGAGTAATCGAGCACAGTCTGTTGACCGACAGGATCACATCTTCGAACATTCGCCTCGCGTCCGGAGCAAAACTGACCGTCTTCAAGTTCAACTTCATGAGGTCTTGTTTATTGAGATGGCAAGGAGAAGGCCTTGGACTCGTCCACATTAAGGAATCTTGGTCTATGTGACGTCCCTCACTAGGCTTAGGTGCCCCCGCATGTGAGTGACCTGGAGCATCAATTTGGTTGACCGTTCCAAGCCTCCTTCTGAGATGTATTTTCCTCCGCGCTGGACTTTTCGAACGTGCATCTGGATAACGTGAGCTCCTCGCGGTTTGTGATACCACCGCGACTGATCCCAAACGCGTCTCCAAGCTAGGAGGCACAAAGTTGAAGATGGCTCGTACATCCGCTGATGCCACCAAACTTCATTCAATTTCCAGTTCATCCAACCACTCCAGGATTAAGCGGTTCCTCCAGGCCTGTCCTATAATTGTGTTGAAGTCAATGCCATCGACAGTGAATCCTGATTGGTTCAGTGTTCTCAACTTGTACTCCAGATCCATCAAGACCAGTCTTCCCGCAATAAAGCTTGCCAGGTTACGGACTATGTTAGTCCATCGCAGATGGTCAACGCCCTACATTGGAAATTCTGCCATATTGCAGTCAACAGGCAGGACAACATGTTTTCCCAATTCGCTTTTTCTGAATCTGGGCCTCTGGACAAAATGTTAGTGCCTATCTAGATAACTACGCTGGGAATTCTTCCTGGACTTACTATCTCTAACGGCACCACCGAAAGCCATAACGGTCGTGATACAAGAGGTCCTCAGACTCTGTAATTTTCTCACCAGGCTGTCTCCGAGTATCATGTGTGAAGTGCCGAGGGGTGTCTGCTGCAACTTCTGCATCTTCTGCCGATGCTGGGTTCTTGAGTCTGCTCAGGAGACCTCTGCAGTGCAGGTGGTCATTTGTGCCCACAAACACGATCGTTCGGATTCATATCGGTCTGCCTCTGAACCCCTATGGCATGGGCTAGGATTGCATCTTGTCCAGAACTGCTCCACTAGCCTTATCACATCTGGCCAAAATAACGACTTCGACGTAATTATACGGTCCGAATTTGCTATTTTTATGATTTTTGTTTTTCTCATTTCCGCTTTGTCATGAGCGGAGAAGAAGGACTAGTCAAACTTGAACTTCAAGTCTCCATAGTGCCCCTCGTCACCTTTTTGCGTTACGAACTTGAGGTACATCCTTTCTTCACTAAAATGGGCGGTTGCAATTCTCACTGTCCATTGGTAGCTCTCTTTTTGATGAGCATTCCACGTCTATCATCTTGACGCTTCTCATCATGGTTCTTTTTCACGTCTTGCAACGTCCTTACCTTGACTGGACCCATCGTTTTGTTGGAGTGCAGTCCCTCAACATCAGGTAGCCTTAATGCCCTCGTCGAGCTGAAGTTAATTTCATCTGCTCTCAGCCAATCAACTAGAGTGATCAAGTACAGTCCATTGACAGACAGGGTCACATCTCCCAACATTCGCCTCGCGTCTGCAGCAAAACTGACCGTCTGCAAGTTCAATTTCATGAGGTCTTGTTTATTGAGATCGCAAGGAGAAGGCCTTGGACTCGTCCACATTAAGGAATATTGGTCTTTGTGACGTCCCGCTCTAGGCTTAAGTGCCCCGGCAAGCGAGGGACTTGGAGCATCAAGTTGTTTGACCGGTCCAAGCCTCCTGCTGGTATGTATTGTCCTCCGCGCTGACTTTCCGAACGTGCATCTGGATAACGTGAGCTCCTCATGGTTTGTGATACCACCGCGACTGATCCCAAACGCGTCTCCAAGCTAGGAGGCACAAAGTTGAAGATGGCTCGTACGTCCGCTGATGCATCCACACTTCATTCAATTTCCAGTTCATCCAACCGCTCCAGGATTAAGCGGTTCCTCCAGGCCTGTCCTTCAATTGTGTCGAAGTGAATGCCATCGACAGTGAATCTTGATTGGTCAAGTGTTCTCAACTTGTACTCCAGATCCATCAAGACCAGTCTTCCCGCAATAAAGCATGCCAGTTTACGGACTATGTTAGTCCATCGCAGATGGTCAACGCCCTACATTGGAAATTCTGCCATATTGCAGTCAACAGGCAGACCAACATGTTTTCCCAATTCGTTTTTTCTGAATCTGGGCCTCTGGACAAAAGGTTAGTGCCTATCTAGATAATTACGCTGGGAATTCTTCCTGAAATTACTAGCTCTAACGGCACCACCGAAAGCCATAAGGGTCGTGATCCAAGAGGTCCTCAGACTCTGCAATATTCTCACCAGGCTGTTTCCGAGTATCAGGTGTGAAGTTCCGAATGGTGTCTGCTGCAACTTCAGTGACTGGGTTCTAAAAGAAACATGAAAACATGCGCCCTCATCTGAATCTGGTACTCTGGGAAACTCGCTCCGGATTCTGGTTGTTTTTCGGCGCATCTATTACCCGGTTCAATTTCTTTGAAAACTTCCTTATCTGCCTTCTCGGAGCCTATTCCAATTTCACTCGTCTCGTACGGTTTCATCTCAACTGCCCGATTTATCTCCTCGGAAAGCGTCAGTCTTCCGGCATCATCGATTGTTCCATAGGTGTAGGCCATGATCCGACCAGCTGTTTCAAATATCTCTCGCATGGTCTTTTACACTACTGGATCTTCCAGGGTGTCGCTTGGTCCGGGATCGTCAGTTTTTCAGAACCTGACGTCACTTGCTACTCAATTGTCTGACTTAGTTCTCCTCTGGCTTTCGGCAACTCTACAGCTTGCTTCCTGCGAGGGAAATTCCTCTCAGGTTTCTCAAAAATGTTTGTTTGAGGTGCTCCAAATTATGCTTGTGCTCTCTCTTCAGCCGGGCTATTTCTTCTTCTTGTCTCCTATTTGCGTCTTGGAAAACTTTTCTCCACACGTCCCGTTCTTGATCCTCTCCAACTGATCTCCTTTATCACTGATATCCTTCATCGTCTCGTTCATTGGACTTCTTCTACTGTCGCCGGTTTCGGTGGAACAGCTGCTCTAAGTTTCGAGCTAGATGACGCAGCCTTGCTGCTCGCTTCCTGATGCACACTCCGCAAGCCAGGCCTAGTTTTGGTGGGGAGAGCCATCTCACCTGGTTGGTAGGTCCCAATCTAGGCTCGTTCACCAAGTCACTTCCTGAGAGCGCCCCGTTTCCCGACCTCTTTTCCCTTATGTTTGGGCTGTCTAGTACTACCTGCCGTTCATAAGCGGCCATCAATTAGACTTCTGTGGGGCAGTCCCCATGGTTCTCATGCCCCAATATGTTCATTAAGGCGGCCAGCTACATAATTACTTCTGGGTCTTCCAGAGCGAAGTCTAGATCCATCAGCCGGGAATAAACCGCATCTATCACTGGCTCAACGTAGACCTCTGCAAGGTTCATCAACTCATTCAGTTCGATTTTATCCATTCCGTATAATTTAATTTTGATTAACTGTTTCACAAATTTAACTTTGCTGAGTAATTGAATGATTAATCAGGATCTGACTCTCAAAGTTACGTTTCGACGATCATGTCTATAGGACACTTTGTTTTCATTCATTGAAAGGGCGCTTAAAACAAACTTCAATTATATTTAAAAGTATCATTCAATTGGAGATTTTGGGAAAATGATCGAAGAATGGACAGTCCACGCTTTAGATCATGCCTGTATCTTAAAACACAGAACATTCGTGGTAACTATGTCACCTGAGTGTTTGGTCCTAACATGTCAGGCACAAGAACCTTAACACAATCTGCACATAGAATTACATAACCTAAAACCTAAGGCTCTGAAAACCTAGAGAACTGGCTTGGTGTTCCTGGCCTACAATCTCATCCTTACTCTCACTCTATCTCAACCCTAACCTGGAACCTCCCTCTATTCGGATCATACCCAGGAAACAAGAAGTCCCTCAACCTGATTAGAGATAAAACCTAGTATTCAGGGTCCACGTGCTGCTTTACTGTCGCTCTGACCATAAACCACAAGTTTTTCCCTGGTATCTGTGACGCTGCTAGCGGCAGTGCAACTACATCCCCTACTCTATGCCTTTTCTTCCATTAAAACTCTAGGTTATTCTTTTCTCTCCTAAAAGGAGATTCTAATGCTGTCCTAAACTCACGTCTGCAGTTATTGCTATCGCACATGTTCTTTCTGTGAGTGGGGGTCAGTTCTGGCCAAGCGAGGGTCAGTTCGGGATAAGCGAGGGTCAGTTCTGGCCAGCCCAGGAGGAGTGCCGTCTGGCACGCCTCAGCTTTTTCTGGCTCCCGCAGTCTACGTCCTGTATTTTTAGATTTCGGGTCCGTTTTCATCTCATTCAACCAGTCCAAAAACCGCAAGATTGTGAGCTCTGGCTCCTAGGATTGCTGGAGCTCGTCATCGGCTTCCATTGTAGGTTTGGATCCGTCATGCCGATCCTCCTCTTCGTACGGTAAGGTTTCATTGTCAGGTTCAATCACCTCAAATCCCGGTCCAAAAGTAAACTTACCCTCTCTTATAGAGTCTCATTCCCGTCGCTTTCCCTCTATTGCCCTTCTCATTGACCTCACAGGCTGGGTCCATCATGAAGTAATCACAATTATCAATGTCACCGGGTTTGAACCAGACTTCCGATTAGGGGTTATGTGGTTTGATGTTCGCAAAGTGCTCGGTTCCTTCCGGAAAACGTCCTTAAGGATACACCTCTGTAATCATGAATGAACCTCTCCCTTCTTCAACAGTTTCTTTGTGCCCTTAGGCGGTATAACCTTCTTGAAAACTCATACGTAATCTCTCACTGAACAGTCCTTGGCTCCAGCCATTCTCTTATCGAAATTCCTCGTTTGTCTCGCCCTAGCTTGCTGAGTATTGCGTCTGCGCAGAGCATTCAGCTCTTGCTGACGTCTAATCAAGACCCTGTCATATACCTGTGGTGATGTCTTCTTGCCTTCATACTCAGGGTAGAAAAAGGTCAGTGGCAAAGCTATCTCGTGTCCTGTCAATATTTGTGGTGGAGTGTTGCGTACTATTCTAGATTCCCATCACTTGCGGCCGATATCTGTCCCAGACTATCTTGTATCGGGAACAACACACCCCTAACTTTGAGACCAATGGGCGATTCTGTCGCTCAACCAGGCCAATTAGATGGTGATGGTATGCTGTCGAATGAGCCTGTGCCACCTGTAACCGTCGCATCGGCTCTTTCGTGAGTTCGCCCACAAATGCGGCGCCATTATCCGATTAGAACGTCATAGGAGACCCATGCTTGGCAATCTAGTCGTTAAAGAAATGATTACAGGTCTCTTCCGCTGAGGCTGTTATGCATGGAACAACTTCCGCATACTTCGTGAAATGATCGTTAATCACCAACACCTGATTTTAAACGCTGTCCGTCATGCATATCTTCTGGTGGTCTATCTGCACCACATCGTTGAATTCTGAAGACTCTATTGACTACAATGGGAACTTCAGCTTTCTTGGGTCCCTTAATTGTTGACACGACAGGCAGACTGTCAGGAGTTTTTGCTAAGACTTATATATCCCTTGATGCCCAATCTGGTCTTAAGGCCTAAACAAAATTTCATTCTATTGCTTTATTTTTTTTTATAAAACTTTGTCTTCGTCTCTCCTTTTACAGGCCACGATTCCATCTTTGTTCAAATAGAAACGTCCCTTCTTCTGCATGAAGTACTGTCTCAGGAACCAGTACAACCACTATCTTCTCTAACTCTCCTTTTCTGCTGCCCCATTTTCGATCCATCTTTTCAAGCTATTCGTCATTCGATCTTTTCTTCCATCTTGTCACACCAAATCTTTGTCAGTGGCTCCTTCTCTAAAGGTTGAAGATCAGTCCTGACTGCTTCCTTGGTAAAAGTTTCATCGAACTGTAGGCACCACTATCATCTCCAGGCCATCTGCCGCGTTATCGAAGACTTTCTCACTCGGAACAGACAGCGATCACTATCAGGGTTTTGATACACTTCCCTGTCCAAGTATCCTGCTCTGGTATCCACCAGTAATGTGTGGATCGCCAACTCAGATTTTTTTGATTCCGAGCTCGAGTTCCTGTCTGAGTACTTGTCAATCTCCGATTTCCGCGAGGCGCAGACTCTGATGTGCATGACCTACTCATTCATCCAAACTCCCCGGAAAAAACTTGGTCCACCTGTTCTTGTCCATTTACGTATCCACTGCCTTCAACGTCCGATTCCCCGGACAAACTCTCCTGCTTCAACTTTTTCGACCCGACTTCTATCAGTTCCTGATCAGGCTCCTCAAAACTAACTGTCTTCATCCGAATCCCGATCTCCTCTTCCTTTTCCTTGAAGATGGTCTCATTGAAAGGCTTTGGGGAATTGAGGATACTAGCTGCTGAACTACTGTCCTACAATCCCTTTTGTTTTCTTTTTGCTGGCGTCTTGAAGATTTATCCGTACCTTCCTCGAGGGTTTTATACGTACCTTATCACTGACACTCAGCAATATTATTGGTGCTGCCCATTCGTGGTCAGCTGTAGTCATTTCTCTTTCCAACAATCCTACCACCATCTGCATAACTTCTGATAAGACCAACACCGTTCGTTTTATCTAGCAGTGAGAGAATGTTTATGTTCAACCAGACAGAAGAATTCCCCTTGAACCAGGTTTGAACGAAGCAACAGATCTAAGCGCATCGGTTCCTTCTTGGATAAGATCTCAATTGTTGCCGCTTTCTCCAATGTTGATTCAATGTGTCCCGGAATTGTTTGTCCTGATTTATCCAACTATCTCGTCAAGGGAAGTGCTCCGTAAGTCTTTTTGTCTAAAAACGAGAATTTTTCTATGGTTTCCGCCTGATTGGCCTGTTTTTTGTTAAAATTTTTCTTAAAAGTTAGTTTTCTTGCTGAGGCTGTCAGCATTCTGGTTCAAGTGTGGTGAAAAAACTTGTCGTCTCCAAATTTCTAGAGACTTTCTTCTATGCGCGGTATTCGGTAGGCGTACTTCAGGGTCACTGCGTTCACGTAGCGAAAGTCGCAGCAGATTCTTAGCTGTCCCCTCATCTTTTTAGCCATGACAACACCACAAGCCCAGGGTGTCTTTGAGAGTTCTATCAAATCGTTTTCGAGCAGCACTTCTATTACTGTTCGCACGCCTCCGATTCATGAGGTGTCATGCGCCTCGCTCCCTTTCAATGGAGTAGGGTAACTTTTTCTAGCTGATCTCGTGCTCGACGGAATTACAACAACCAATATCACCTTTTTGTACTGAAAAACGTCTCAGTTCCGATTTAATACTGCCCTTAGCAGTTCAAACTCACCATCCCCTGCCTTACGTCTTAGATGCTTTATTTCTGTATAAACCTTTTGTCAGACTCTGATTCATATGAATAGGGCAGTTCCTGAAAATTTGAGCAGTTCGGTAAGCCATCATCTCTTTCAGATCTCATTGAAAATGTTTTAATTAAAGATTTCAATTCATATTTTCTTTTTAAAACCAGATCTTTATTTGAGTGAGTTGGACAGTCTTTTAATCAATGCTTCTCAGGTTAGGCCTTTCTTCATAGTCCGTCCTCATGAAGCGTAGCAAAGTTTCGTTCCAAGCTGGATTGAAACAGTTGTGTCCAGTGTATTCCTAAATAAACTCACACAGAGACCGTCCGGTATTATAGGAAAGCTCCGGCCTGAAACTGCTGAACTCTGACTGTTTCGGTTTAGTAACACGCAAACCTGCTTACTACCACTCAAGGGATTTAAATTTCTCTTCCTAACGATCGCTACTATTGTCTGCCTGTGCTGTAATTTTGTTTTTCTGTCTAAGAATATCGGTATCCTATTCTCATCAGTTATTATCCTATTTACTGGTCGCTTAACAGCTTCCTGTCTGAGTTTCTAATCCTTATTAGTACATTGTTAAGGCCGATCAGCACGTCAAATTTCCTGACGAAGTCACGTCCTAGGATGAAGTGATCCGAATCAACCAGGTTCTCCGCCACGAGAAAACTCATCCAAAGATTCCGTCCTCCCAAGTGGAGGACTGTTTTTGGTGTTCTTCCGGCCACGTAGATGCTTCCTGTCTGAGTTTCTAATCCTTATTAGTACATTGTTAAGGCCGACCAGCACGTCAAATTTCCTGACGAAGTCACGTCCCAGGATGCAGTGATCCGAATCAACCAGGTTCTCCGCCACGAGAAAACTCATCCAAAGTTTCCGTCCTCCCAAGTGGAGGACTGTTTTTGGTGTTCTTCCGGCCACGTAGATGGCTCCGCGGTTAGCGGCTACCAATCCTAAGTTCGTCGGTATCAGGTCTTTTCTGGTGAAACCCATCATTTCTCATGTCTACTGATTCTGTGTCTAGGAGTCCTGTTTCTCCGATCTTCTGTTATTGGTGGCCAGCAGATGTGCAGTCACATCTGCTTCGTAATCGATGTGCACTGCATCTTGTTCCATCATGGTGCCATGACCAATTCTACGGACATTCATCTCTTCCTGGCCCAAGTATATCTGTCATACTTGGTAATTGTCTGTCGTGACGTAGGTCTTGGTATAAATACTAATCCCATCCACGTTTAACACCACTTGCTTTGGTCCGTATACTTCCACGTAACGTCTGCGAAGTTTCATCATTCGAATTTCACCTGTTGTTAACAAGGCTGGCAGAACTGTCGTTTCGGTGCGCGGTTCTGCTTGTCTCAGAAAATCCTCATAAGTATCCAGATGCATCATGGTCGATCCGAAGGTTCACTTAGATTGTTGATTACCCGATTTTCCGCCATCGAGATTATTGACTGTATCTTACTTCCTTGTGACATCATTCCGAAGTACTCGGTGCTCAAAGTACTCGGTGCCTTCGTCTCTTCTACTGCAAACTCTTGAAAGGCGTTGAGCTGATCTTGAGTTCTCTCGTTTTCCAGTTAGAGCTTTACGTTTTGCTCTATCTCTCTTGTTGCCAATTCTTGTTAAACTCTATTCAGAGCATCTCTTACCGCTGTTTAATAATCGATTTTAAAGTCATTAATTTCGGTTTCAGGCTCTGGTTCACTCGTTTCTGGTAGCAAATCTTGCGTTTTTGTAGCCAGCTCTTACAGTTTTTCTTTACTCTGGTCCTCCGTCTCGCTCATCAGGAGTGCCTTTCTTTCCTTCAACGCCTGATAGAGCTTCTTCATGTCTTGGGTGCTTGATGTCCGCCACGGCATCCCAAAACTGTGGGCAAGGGGTTTAAAATGACACGCCAGGTTGCACAAGAAACACCTCGGACCGAGTTACTCCTCTCATAAAATCCTCATGATTGATTTTCGAAGCATCTTCATCTTCGAAGCTGAAACCGATTACAACCACGCCCTGTTTGTTATTTGGGCAAGATGATACATGATGCTCTGTGCAACTGCAGATTGCACAAGAGCGTCTCTTGTCCCTGTCATCCCGTTGTTTGTTCCAGTTGTTACCCTGGTTTGCAGATCCATCGTCAAAATTGCCATAACTGTTTTTGAAAAAACTGATATAATCGGAGGATTCAGCAACAGATATTCCTTGAATTTTTATCGCAGCTCCTCCGAGCAGGTGCATTGGTTTAAACAGGTGTACATTGCGTCGCTAACAAGGTCCGAAGTTCATCCTGCTGTTGGACTCGTATGGTTGACTACGCCTTCTAAGCATATGCAAGTCATCCAGGAACGTGTTTATGGTTTCATCTGCACATTGCCTTCGATTCTTCAAGCGCTTCATCACTTGGTGTCCTTGCACTCCAGAGCCAAAGCGGTTCAAGAGGGTTTCGAAGATTTTCTCGGCAGAGTCCCGCTGGTATTGCTTTCTGGCAATCACGCAATTCGGGGATGCCCCTTCCAAGTTGTCGGTAAGCGCATTGCGTTCTTGTTTTTCTGTCATGTCTTCTTCCTCAAAATGCGGCTTCATTACCTATATCCAGGTGTCTATACAGCCGTCGGATTCATCTTTATAGCATCTCGGTTCTTTAAACACACTTTTAGAGTTCTCGCTGCGCTCACTGGTCCTGGAAACCTTGTGAGGAAAGTTTTCAAGGACATGTTCAGAGATTCAAACACTGGCCATTGCGTTGCATCACGTGAAAATCCCGCTTGACCATCCACGTCTGTTGTTTGTGGCTCTGGAGTCTCCCTCCTAATCGAATCTCTAGGTTGAGCTCTTATTTTATTTGAGTGATTCCAGTTTTTGGAATCAACTTACACTCCCGCATTTGTATCTTGTGGGTCGTTCGGTCGAGATTGGTCTAATGCCAAAATAACCCCCCCCCCCTGATGTTTGTTGGATTTCTCGGCCTGTTATTCACGGCGGCTTGGCTTTATGAATTAATCTTCCCTCTGTTTGAATGCTCTTTGAATTTGACTCTCGACTCTAGCCTATCTCGAGTGTGCTCATTTTTCCTAGATCCGGTCCTGTCTCCCAGTAGACCGTCCAATCTGTCCATGATAGCCTGAGTGCGTCTTTCCAGCTTCGCGTCTATCCTTGTATCGAGAGTCCCAAAAATCGGCTCTTGTTGACTTCGAAGTTGTTCCAGGTCTCCTCTCAATCATTTTTCCCTGCACTCAGCCCCTTTTGTCATTCGCGACAAACTCCAAGTTTTCATCGATTGTTTCTTCTAAGTTTTCTTCGCTCTACTAACTTCTTGTCTGCTACGCTTTATTTTTTCCCACTGGTTTCCCTTCTCAACGCTAAAACGCTCTTTCCAGTTTACTCTTTCCTATTGACATACGTTCGCTCTGCTCACCCATGCTATCCACAATCCTGGTCAAGGCCTCTTCCATTGTTGTACCGTTGTCCACCAATGGAGTCACTAATGGAGGCGTCACCTTGTTTGTTCTTGGGTGTCCACTTCATCAACCGTTCCTGTTCCCATAGTGAAAGGAGAGAATTTTCTCAAAATGTTTTTGGCTCGATCCGAGTACGAGTAAGACTTTGCCGCTTCCTCTGTCACGACATGCATCATGGTTATGTCAGTAGGTGAGCCACCTACTGCTAGAATTCCAGTCGAAGTGTCGACAGTTCCGACATTTTTATCGATCAAGAGTCTCGGTTGAGGTGACGAAATCATGGCTTTGTTCTACGGGAGTAGATTTACTCGTTAACCTTCAATTCCCAATTATTTCCATTGCACGTCCTGCTCGATTCTCATCCAGAGCGGGATTCATTAGGATCTGTACCTCCAACTTTGCTCTTTTGTCTTCCCAGGCCTCTTGACTCCTTGTATCAACCATTACGCCTGAAACATTCTTCTTTTCTTGTTCCGAGAGTCTTCCAGGTCCTTTCCACCTAAAGATCTCTCATTGATTTCTTTGTTTCTTCGGTACAAACTTCTTGGAACTATCACTTAGCTTAGGTATTCTTGATTTGTCTATACTCATCCTATTTTTTTGGTTTCTACTGCATACACACTTGAATCGCTTGCTACTTTTTTTGTTGCTTGACAACTGATTATAATAAACTAACACAATAATGTCCAAAATGTTAACCAACAGGTGACCACAAATCTTATTTATATATCACAGTACTGTGTTCATGTAATTTATGCACAGCAAATGATAATTGGTTAATGTCTTGAAGAGATGGTGTTCTCACTACCCAATCGAGAACAATTATTAAGGATAAAAGACTAAAAACTATTTAAATAAAATGTATGTGTATGGCATTTGGTCTCTCGCAATTTAATAGTCGAACTAGTCTCCCTGTCCAGTGTCGCACTAAGCAGACAAAACTAGAAGGTATTACCTTTCTCAGTTGGGCGACTGTTGCACCCACCGAGTTCTCTATTACTTTTCTGTCTTCGGATTGCCCGAGCTAGACCTATAAAAACCTCAAGGCAACCACTTTTCCAAAAAGGCGGTTTGATTTCGACTCCAAAAAAATAAGTGTCGATCTCTTTTTTTTATTAAATCTAGAATCGCGAATCTTCAGGTTTTGCTGTGCTATCTTTATTTGTTTTAACTCTATATTTTTTTGTTTTATTTAAAGGCAAGTCACAAGTGCATGTAGTAAGTTTCTTGTCTGTATCAGTCCACTTATTTGTCCTAGTATCCTAATACGTTTCAAATATATATACACACGTCCCTTAGTTTATTAGCGCTGACCGAATTCAATCTCCTTATTCCGTACGATGATACTTTATTTTGAACCCTTTGAATCGGCGCTGGCGCTCACCGATGACGAA
This sequence comes from Symsagittifera roscoffensis, assembly GCF_963678635.1. Classification (NCBI taxonomy): domain Eukaryota; kingdom Metazoa; phylum Xenacoelomorpha; order Acoela; family Convolutidae; genus Symsagittifera; species Symsagittifera roscoffensis. Next base: position 22,338,381 of record NC_087069.1, read on the forward strand.
AGTCAATTTTTGTGACCCTTCTAGTTTGATAAAATAGGACCCCTGCGGGTACGCACGGGGAAACTAGACCCGTCGGGATTTGTGAAATGAGACCCTTTCGGATTGGCAAATAAGGACCCTTTTAGATTGCCGAATAAGGTACTTCCGGATTGTCGAAACAGAACAGGGACCCTTCCGGATTGGTAAAAAAGACCCTATCGGATTGACAAAAAAGTCGCTTCCAGATTAACAAATAAGGACCTCTCCGGATCGGCAAAACAGGGAACCTTACGGATTGGTAAAAATGAACCCTTCAGGATACACTCGATCATTCATGAAACCTCCGGTTTTACTCGAAAAGTCAAGACCCCTTCGCGTACAGACCTGAACGTCTTAATCTTTGTGTATGAAGAATATGTAAGGTTGTTTTTGGTAATTTGAACCCTCCTGGATGCAAAATAAGCTCCTTCGGTCAGTTTTCGATTCGGTCAGTTCTAAAATTTCTACTAACTGAGAGGGTTGTTTTATCCGACCTAAATTTATTGTTTTCTTTTAAATCTAGTCTTCCTGGTCCTTTCTCGCTTTCTAGAAATACTATAAAATAGCCCTACACGGTTGTTACTACCCATTCGTCAGGTTTCAAAAAAAACTTTCAAAAAAAACTATAAACCGGGAAGTGTCAAAACTTCTACAGCCGGTGTTTTTGCTAACAATTTTTCAAAATCAATTTCTCCCAAAAAGCGATTAATTTTCGTTTAATGAGCCAAATCCTTGCACTGGTTCTTGAGTTTTTACTCGAAACGTCATTCGGTTAAACTTCGACGAATTTTCTGGTGCTATAGGTTCTGCCTATATTTTTCTCCAAAATTCACCCTTTAGGCTTAACTCTTGCTCATTTGAGCTCACAAGGCTTACACTTCACAAATTCAGCGCGAAAAAAAAACTCATGAGAAATGTTCCGGCCGTGAAATTTGTGAAAAACAACGTAATTTGGACCCTTCCGGTTTTTTGATGCCGCTAAATCATACATGTTAGGTCCGATTTCTCTCGGATCTGGAAGGCACTAGGTAACCGAGTTATAAAATATGACCATTCACTAGTGTACGTCAAGCGAACAAAACTTTCTAACCCAGTATTTTAAAAACTTCGAAATTTTTCTATTGCTTTGGGGCGTTTCGGGTCTCAAAAACTGCGACAAATTGGATATGCTGTACCTATCTTCTTCCAACAATTGCGTGGCTAATTGTCAATGTTTCCCCCAGTTTTAGTAGTTGAATTACGACGTAACTCACTAAACTGGTGCTTTATACTGGATTCAAAAATCGAGATATCTCAACAAACGCATTTTGTGAGGAGATCAAAATCAAATTTTTGATGTTTGATATTAAAAGATAGTCTGTTGATGGGCTGACTGTTTAAAAACGCGATAAAAATATCAATTTTACTGATAAAAAAAGTAGTGCTGAAAACATGATATGCCTTCGGGTCCGTACAATCTCCGAACTAAAGTGCTTACCTCGGAAATTCGCAACTCGGTGAGACGTCACTTCTGTGCAGTTACTTTGGTACCCCCCACAGATTGTTAGCGTACTCTCTGTATTAAAAACGCGGCCCAAGTATATCTGTCATATTTGGTAATTGTCTTTCGTGACGTAGGTCTTGGTATAAATACTATTCCCATCCACGCTTAACACCACTTGCTATGGTCCGTATACTTCCACGTAACGCCTGCGAAGTTTCATCATTCGAGTTTCACCCGTTGTTAACAAGGCTCGCACAGCTCTCGTTTCGGTAAGCTGCCAATCTTAGGTTTGTGGGTATCAGGTCCTCCCTGGTGAAACCCATCCTTCCTCAAGTCTTAATCTGCATAAGACTGACTACTGCTCCTAAGTCTAGGAATGCTGATACTCCGATCTTCTTTCCATCGGTGTCCAACAGATATGCAGTCACATCTGATGCGTATCCAATGTGAACTGCATCTTGTTACACCATGTCATCATGGCCAATTCTACGGATTTTTAGCTCCTCTCGACCCAAATATGTATATCCTATTTGGTCGTGGCGTAGGTCTTGGTAGAAATACTAATCCCATTCATGTTTAGCAAAACTTGATATGGTCCGTAGACCTCCACGTAACGCACGTGAAATTTCTTTGTCCAAGTCCTAACCGTCGTTAACAAGGCACGCACAGCCCTCGACTCAGTGCGTGGCTCTGCTCATCTCTGATAATCTGCATAATTGTGCAGATGCATCATGGTAAATCCGAAGGTTCACACAGATTCATGATTAACTGATTTTCCGCCAACGAGATTATTGACTGTATTTTACTTCCTTTTGACATCATCCCGATCGTCTGTCCGGAGATCACGTTCAGCTAATGCTCAAAGTACTCGGTGCCTTCGTCTCTTCTACTGCAAATGCTTGAAAGGCGTTGAGCTGATCTTGAGTTATCTCGTTTTCCAGTTCGATCTTTACTTTTTATTCTAAATCCCTTGTTGCTAATTTCTGTTGAACTCTATTCAGGGCATCCCTTACCGCTGCTTTATAATCGAGTTTAAAGTCTTTAATTTTGGTTTCAGGCTCTGGTTCACTCGTTTCTGGTAGCACTTCTTGAGTTTTTTTAGCCATCTCTTGCAGTTTTTCTCTGGTCCTCCGCCTCGCTCATCAGGAGTGCCTTGCTTCCTTCACCGCCTGATAGAGCTTCTTCATGTATTGGGTGCTTGATGTCCGCCACAACATCTCGAAACTGTGGGCAATGGGTTTAAAATGACACCATAGGTTGCACAAGAAACACCTCGGCTCGAGTTACTCCTCGGATAAAATCCTCATGATTGATTTTCGAAGCATCTTCATCTTCGAGGCTGAAACCGATTAAAACCACGCCCTGTTTGTAATTTGGGCAAAATGATACAAGATGATGGTCAGTGCAACTGCAGTTTGCACAAAAGCGTCTTTTGTCGCTGTCATCCAGTTGTTTGTACCAGTTGTTACCCTGGTTTGCAGATCCATCGTCAAAATTGCCATAACTGTTTTTGAAAAAACTGATATAATCGGAGGATTCAGCAACAGATATTCCTTGAATTTTTATCGCAGCTCCTCCGAGCAGGTGCATTGGTTTAAACAGGTGTATATTGCGTCGCTAACAAGGTCCGAAGTTCATCCTGCTGTTGGACTCGTATGGTTGACTACGCCTTCTAAGCATATGCAAGTCATCCAGGAACTTGTTTATGGTTTCATCTGCACATTGCCTTTGTTTCTTCAAGCGCATCATCACTTGGTGTCCTTGCACTCCAGAGCCAAAGCGGCTCAACAGGGTTTCGCTCGGCAGAGTCCCGCTGGTATTGCTTTCTGGCCATCACGCAATTCGGGGATGCCCCTTCCAAGTTGTCGGTAAGCGCATTGCGTTCTTGTTTTTCTGTCAAGTCTTCTTCCTCAAAATGCAGCTTCATTACCTATATCCAGGTCTCTATACAGCCGTCGGATTAATCTTTATAGTATCTCGGTTCTTTAAACACACTTTTAGAGTTCTCGCTGCGGTCACTGGTCCTGGAAACCTAGTGAGGAAAGTTTTCAAGGACATGTTCAGAGATTCAAACACTGGCCATTGCCGTTGCATGACTTGAATATCCCGCTTGACCGTCCACGTCTGTTGTTTGTGGCTCTGGAGTCTCCCTCCTATCCGAATCTCTAGGTTGAGATCTTATTTTATTTGGGTTATTCCAGTTTTTGGAATCACATTACTCTCCCGCATTTGTGTCTTATGTAGGTTGTTCAGTCGAGATCGGTCTAATGCCAATATAACCCCCGTCCCTGATTTTTGTTGGATTTTTTGGCCTGTTATTCACGGCTTGGCTTTATGAATTAACCTTCCTCTGTTTGAATGCTCTTTGAATTTCACTCTCGGCTCTAGCCTATCTCGGGTGTGCTCCTTTTTTTTCCTAGATCCGGTCCTGTCTCCTAGTAGACTGTCCAATCTGTCCATGATAGCCTGAGTGCGTCTTTCCAGCTTCGCGTCTATCTTTGTATCGAGAGTCCCAAAAGTCTGCTCTTGTTGACTTCGAAGTTGTTCCAGGTCACCTCTCAATCAACTTTTCCTTCACTCAGCCCCTTTTGTCACACGCGACAAATTCCTAGCCAAGTGTTCAACGGTTGTTTCTTCTAAGTTTTTTTCGTTTCTACTACAGTTTACGTTTCTTCCTGACTGCTACAGTTTTTTTCTTCTCACAGGTTTCTCTTCTCAATACGAAACGCTCTTTCCAGTTCACTCTTTCTTATTGACATCTATTCGCTTTGCTCACCCATACTATCCACAATCCTGTTCAAAGCCTCTTACATTGATGTACCGTTGTCCACCAATGGAGTCACTAATGGAGGCCTCACCCTGTTTGTTCCAGGCAGTTTAGTGGTGGTCGAAACTCGTGTTCTACCTCTCTGTTCCAATGTCCCTTCACTTTCCGCATCTTGTTCCACTGGTGTGGTAACTGACGCGGTGATCCTAGTCTTTCCTGATTGCACGTCCGTTTTGATCATGAACATGAACTCTCTTGAATCTTGTAATCAATCAGTAGTCTCGTTTTTTGTTCTGACCGCATCAAATTGATCCGAGAAGCTCTTCCCAATTTCGAGGTGCCCCGTTTTCATGAGTCGAACTCTCAGGCTCAGTTGAGACTCAAAGTCATCTATTTCCTCATTGTCTTCCTCGTCTTCTTGGGTGTCCACTTCATCGACCGTTCCTGTTCCCATAGTGAAAGGAGAGAATTTTCCCAAAAAGTTTTTGGCTCGTTATGAGTACGAGG
>NC_087069.1:22343355-22368645 GCF_963678635.1 Symsagittifera roscoffensis
TGCTTGAATTTCCGGCTACAGGAAATGGGGTTCTCTAACGAGATGAATGCAGCCTCCATTTCGGCCTCAACTGCTATAAAAACAACTTTCTGTATTCAACATGCTCAGATAACTTTCCATGAGAGCCATCCGACAAAATAAAATCACATCTCTTTTCAAAATGAAGCATAAAATAGCATAACAATTGTATGAGATGGGGATTTGATGTAAATTGGATGGTTTTGCTAAAATGAGGCAAAAAATCTGCCATAAATTGCAAAGAGCTACACAAGGTAGAACTTTCATTCATGAAAATCATTTTTTTTCATACGTATTTATTTCTAAAAAAAGAAAAAAAATACTCTAGCTTTGCATCCAAATCAAAAAGTCTAATTTTACTTTGATATTTAATTGGAACACTGTTTGGCAAACGACATAACGCATTCTGGCTGAAAATAAAAAAAGCTAAATATATATAGTTTATTCAAGCCGACTAGGTAAAACAATGACTGCAATTAGTCATTGTTTTACCTAGTTTAATGCAAGTTTAATTTACACTATGCAGAGATAGTAGTGTTTGGTGATTTGAGATACTCCAGCTGCTTGTTTTTAACGGCATTGAAATGGCTTACAGAAGACACAGTCAACAGACCGTTGAAAAGTGCTAATGCACGCAAGGAAACAGAAAAAACACAGACCTGTTTTCAGAAAAAAAAAAATTCCACAAATTATTTTGCCGACAATTTTTGGGTTTTCTGAATGATTTTCTTTGATAGCAATCGCCAATTTTGAAAAATGAAAGCGATTCAAAAAAACATTTTCCGTTGGGGAAATTTAAAATCAGATTTTCTCGAAACTAGATGTCAATCATGTTTTTTCCATTTGATACTGGTGTTTCTCTGCGTTTTAACAAAAAAAGATATAACTGAAAACAATTCACAATTCAGACCGCAAAAAAATCCATTTTTGAGTTTACTTTTCAAAGAATTTTCCTGAAAAGCACTTATTGTTACTTAAAATTGAGTTTTCAGTACGTTCATTGTTTCTAATCTAGATAAATGCCTGTAGAAGTCAGCTTTTTGTAACTTTACCAATATTAAACAAAACGCTGTTGCTCTTCTTGCTCGGCCAAAATTGAAATTTGCCCAATCAGTGTCTCACCTAAGCCATTGTCGTATGAAATTGGTTGAAGACCAGCTTTTGCTCGGAAATTTGTATGTGATTCCAAAATTACTTTCATGATAGGATCACCTTTATAAAAAACATCGGATATTCGCCTAAAAACAAACACATTTTTCGAAGTGAGCGATAAACTGCTGCGTTGTCAACACTTGTTTCATGTGTAGTTGCATCAGATTTTTTTTCAAAAAAGCATTGTAAAAGCATTATAAACAGTCTTCTGTTTTTTCTTTCATTGACGGTTTTACAAGGCAAGCTGGTTAATGCAATTAGAATCGAAAAAGACTACATAAGAGTTTGTTCTAGTGTAAGGAATAAAAACTCACCTTTCGATTTCAATATTGTCCACAGCAGGAAACCCCAACGTGATGCTTTTGCCGTTTGCGAGGAACAAAGTTAACAGTTGCGAAAAAGCTCCTTTCATATCTACAAGTGGAGTCTTTTTTACGGTAACTATTTCTATGTAGATCAATTCCAATAAGCGCATTATCAAAACTTTTTGATCTAAAATGTAGTTTTTCAAGGATGATATTGAACTACTTTCACTCGAAAAATCAACAAAAATTTTACAGATACGAAGAGCAAAAGATCAGAATAGTCCTCTAAAAAACTTTCAAAATTTGATTTACAAGACATACAAGTGGTTTCCTATTCTGAAAATTCCAGTTATCTTTATCTGCACTAACTTTTTGAAAACACGTGAAACTGTAACAAATAGCAGAGTTTCGTAAACAAGTCAGAGAGAATCTCAATAATATTGCTTACATTGCTTGAACAACAGTTTTTTTCGCGTTTTTGCGAAGTAATTCACACGAAACAAAATTTAGTGCAGATAGTAATACCTGGAAATTTCAGACCCAGAAATCACCAAAAAGTCTTACAAAATAAGATTTGATAACTTCATAGATGGCAGCTCTAATCCTTTGCTCTCGGTCTATGTAAAAGTTTTGATGAATTTTCCAATAAGATTTATCAAGAATCATCGTTAAAAACACGCAATTTAAGGAAAATTTCTCAGTTCGCGATTGTTTTGGCGAAAAATTTAGTTTCATTAGTGACAAAATAAACGCAAATTTAGAATTTTTTTCTCTATGATGCCTATTTCAAAATCCAAATTGGACATTTTGTTTTTCAAAATTGAGATACATTTTATCATAATAGCAAATGATCAGAGCTACCCGCTATGAAACTATCAGTTTCCTTGACGAACCAATTTAAATCAGGTCTGAAAAAGACAGTTTTTCTCATTTGCTCTATGTGTTTTCTTTCGCTTAAAAAAATAAGAAACAGTCGAGTGTAGTAAAGTTTTCACACTGATTGTTTCACTTTTCTCGTTCAGAAAATTTCTCGAAGCAAAGGAGGAAAAACTGATTTTTTTCAGACCTGGATTTTTTTGGTAAATCCTCGAAACCAAATATTGATAGTTTCAAAGAGGGTAGCTCCGATAATTTGCTTTATGTAGAAATTAATTGAATTTTGAAGAAAATGTTTTCCTAAAAATTGACATTGAAAACAGACAATTTGAAAAGTAGAATCCTGATTTTGCGTTTAATTTTGTCCATTGTGTACTTTGAAGATGAATTACGTTAATTTTTTTTCTTTCAAAGATGAACAGATTGATGTGCTCAATAGGTTTTTGCACTTCAAATGAAAAAACAAAAAAGCTACGTTTCAATAGGTTTTGGTGTGTTTTTTGATTAATCACACAAAAATTGACAACTAGGTGTTGAATTGAAATCTTCTCTTGTTTTTCTTGAAATGTAATTTTCAGCAGTTTGTTTTTTCCCTTGTAGTAAAAATCATTGGTACACAATCAACTCGAACTTTGGTAAAATTGCGATTTTTTGAAACACTAATGCAATAATTTTAACAAAATTGAAGATGATTTGATCTTTTATAGTAAATTTTGATTATTTATGTTTAACTGCGCAATTTATTAAACATAAATAATCAAAAACTAAAAAAAAAAACTTCTTAACACTGCGAGTCTCGTTTTGTTCTCAAAGAATCTCAAGGTAATATATAACTGTTGCTTATCTACATAAAAAATATATCTTTATGTTTAGTTTGTTTAAATAATTGAAGAAGGATAGCCAGTGAGCTTTTTTACAATGTAATAAGAATGCTAACTCTTGGAGCTATTTAAAGTAATTTTTCAATGACTTCTTCTTAGTTTTTGAATCAATTTTCATTTAATTAAATTATTTCCAAAACTAATTTTAATTTTCGTTCACAAACTTATCACGTTTCTTTTTGTGATGCTAAATAACCAATTTGTCACTGGGTTGATGACAATATATTAGAGATTTGACGAAATTTTAAGTTTTTTTACTTCCAAACTATGATTTTCTATTTTCTTTGTGCAGGACGAAGAATGAGCAAAAATGAAGCATAAGCAAAAACCAAGTTTTGCATTCCACTTAAGGCATTTCACAAAGTAGAAAAATTATTTTCCAAAAAAATCAATGTTTTACTTCTGTTAGTTAAATTTTGTGGTCCTAGTCGGTATTTCAGAACTTTTTCCATTTGATACTAATCAATTTTACCTTCTATTCACAATATATATATAATGTATAATGTGAATAGAAGGTAAAAACGATTAGTATATTTTGGAAAAAGTTCTGAAATACCGACTAGGACCACAAAATTTAACTAACAGAAACAAAACTTTGATTTTTTTTTGGAAATAATGTTTTTGTGAAAACATTGATTTTTTTCTCCTTTGTGAAAAGCCTTAAGTGGAATGTATAACTTGGTTTTTTGCTTATGCTTAATTTTTGCTCATTCTTTGTCTTGCACAAAAAAAATAGAAAATCATAGTTTGGAAGTAAAAAAACTAAAAACTTTGTCAAATCTCTATTATATTGTCATCAACCCAGTGACAAGTTGGTAATTTAGCTTCACAAAAGAACGTGATAAGTTTGTGAACAAAATTTTAAAAATAGTTAGTAAAAGAACGTGATAAATCTATGAAATAAAAATCAAAAATAGTTTTGAGTAGTTTTGAGGAAGTTGAGCCAGCAATATAATCTACTTAACTAAGTAGTAAAAGCAGAGATTGAAAAATTGTAATTTCCAATGCTCATTTCTCATCTTTTCAAATCGGCTCCAAAATTTTTTTTGCAACTTTTCTTTAATAATGTTTAAATCGAAAAAAAAATTTTCTTACCGCCAACTGCTGATATATCTGGAAGGATCCAAAAAATCAATTATAATTTGTTATCTTTAATCAGACAAACATTGATCATTATAGCTTTTATTCTTTTTGTTGACTTTAGCCTGCTTTTCTTCTTTCGAAAAGATCAAAAAAAATTTTAAAAATGAAGTTTTGTGACTTCTACTTATCGTTTCTTTAGATCGACTAATTGAGCACGTGTCTTTCTCAATTTGTTTTTTTTTGGTTTTACTATAATTGTTTACTTTGGAAGTATTGAATTTGAAGTAAGCGTTGAACTTTGAAGTTTGTACAGTGTATTGCATCTATAAGCTGTATATATATATATCCTTGCGTTTTTTACCCACTGTTTTTTGTCGATTAATTGGAAAGCATGCAAGGTGTACCACGTTTTAAATCGTTTTTAAGATCTTAAGACGATCAAACACAGTATGCAACAGTAATCAAGTCCCTACTTCTTCTTTCATGGCTCAAAAACAATGGGGTACTCTTTGTGGGATGTGTCGATTGTTTTAAGAATTTAGAAAAAGCACCAGAATTCTCTTGTTGTTGATGAAAGCTTCAATTTTCCGAATAATTGCCATAAGATTTTCGAGAGATATTATCGCTCCTAAAAACTGTATGAGCAATGATCCAATTAAAACAGATCTTTTGTTGAAAAAGAGTTTTATGTACAAGGAATTAACTTTATAACAGTTCTAACACCTAAGCAACATCCATATTTTGCTTATCAACTAATCACTTTTCCGAATGTAGAAAAATTTCTGAAACACGGTTAATAAGAGGTTTTTTATTGAATATCGAAACAAATTGAGAAATGTTTGAAAAATAGCAGTTGCCATGACCATTTCATTGTTCAAAAACAACATGTTCAACGAAGGGCTTTTCTAAGGTTTCTAATCCTAGGCAATGTCCATATTTGGTTTATGACTTAATCACAATTCCTTATAAGATAATAATTACTAATTTGGAATGAACGTTGAAACATCTACACTTTATTCTAAAACTTTTTTCAGTTATCAATTCTTTCAATTCTCTTCTACTGATCAGTTATCTCCGAATCTCCAATCAAAAAGTTTTTTACAAAAAAATTTCCTTCCCATATATAATGAGAAATCAAAAAAAAATGGGAGACTTTCTTGGTTTCAAAATAAAAATCGCATTCGAAATTTTTTTTGAGCTTTATTCCCAGTTGCTTCGAAAAACTGAACTGAGATAAAATGGAGTCCCAGCAAAACCAGTTTGGCAGAAGAGAAAGCGAAAGAACATCAGCAACCCGGTGAAAACTATGATTTACGATGCTACGAAACTATGGACTAATTCCTATATTGCAACCTCTTATGGCAAATATTCAAATATGGAGTAGTAACTTCCGACATGCCATGCGGTGTATTACATAGCAACATGCAACTAATTGAGGGTGTGCGAGACAATCAACAAGTGTCTCAGTCACAGAGACTCTTATCAAGAAGACTCTTAACTGAAAAGGATAAAAATATCTTGAAACAAGTTGCTCATATCAGCTACATTTTGAACAAATTCACAGTTTTTTAAGTGATGTTGTTATAGTCTTGAAATTTAGATATTCTTCGTCTTGACTCATTTTATAGCATATTTGTACAGAGCAGTTTGATTTGGAACTTTGACTTTTCGGGAAATTTTATAATAAGGCTTCAGTATAAATTGAGACATTTCCAAAGCGACGTACCAATTGCTTGATTTGGATACCGAATGACTAAATTTCTTTTTTGAATGGATTTTGCATAATAGAAGACCCAAACTTATTTTCAAGTTGTTGTTCTGATATTCAAATAAATTAGATCGTATAGAATTTTATAGGAAAGTAAAAGCGAAATCACGAAAGCACTAAAAAATTAAACGTTCACAATCAGGAAAAAATTCTCGGATTTTTTAATTTGATTCAGCAAGACTTTTTATCGAATGTAAGAAGGAAAAATTTACTTTCTTTGTTTTTGTAAAGCTTTGGACTCTGATTTGATTTCAAAAGAAATGGACCAAAAAAACTCGCACGGAGTCGGTTTTGATACGGACTATCCTGTATGAATTACTCCTTCGCCAAATCAAAAATATTGAGAAGTCATGCGATTCTATATGATTCTGCTGGATATGTGAAATCTTCTACACAAAGGGAGACTGGATTTTGTTATCTTGTGCCTAAGATTCCCAGTTTTAGTTTCTTGGTGCTAAAATTTTTTCTGTAATCTTATAAAAAAACATAGGCTTCAACAACATATCCACTGTTCAATTGTTGATCATTTTCATCAGTAGCTGCGAAGAAAATAGTTGAAATCACGCGTCTGGTTTTTGTGAAATCTGAGTGCATTGAAAACAAATAAGGAAAAATTGAAAAATTATCAAGAGGGACAAACTGTGGGAAATGCGGTTCCTCCTCACAAAAATGAAACCAACAACCAAACATACTTGTTGTACAAAGCATCTACTTGTTGTTAAATTATGTCTGAAGTTTTCCAAACAAAGGTAGCAAACATGGTTGAGTACGCTTTCCCAAAATTTCAATATTCGGCATTCCAATATGGAAAAAATAAGTTTGGTAGTGTAGTACCTACACATTTCGTCACGCAAAAACATTTACCTAAGGAACACGAACAAATCGTTAATCATTTTCATTTTTTCGTAAAACCTTTATGTTTAGGATTTAAATAAATTAAATATCAACCTTTACCAATAATTTCTCTCTAAACTTAAGGTGAGTGGTGATGAAATTGATAAGCGAAAAATTGAAAACGTTATTTTTTCATGAAGAGAATCAAGAACCAAAACCATGGAATTGTTTTTGACGTAACAAGTGTTTTTGAGATACAAGTTTTGACGTACAATGAAAAATTTGAAGAAACAAAATTTTAAGATGCAACCTTATGAAGAACGGTCAGTTAAAATTTACAATCTCCAAAGCTATGAAAAAACTTGATTTACCAAAGTAAAAATTTTTTCCTAGTCGCACATTTTGAAGCTGGAAAATTACATCATATTGTTGATCGGGTACATCTCATCTATCTTTGTCAAAACTGTTTTGTCTATCAACAAAAAAATCAATGGTTAAAAAAATCTAAACTTTATTCAAAGATTCAAGGAGTAGACCTTGGTTTGATTGAAAAAACAACGGATTCAAGAATTATCCTTTATTTAGTTGTTCTAACAAAACAGACTCAAACCCAAACAGTTTGTACAAAATGGCACTGCTGGAAGAAAAAATTGAATTCTGTCTGAAGTTTTCCAAACAAAGGTAGCAAAAATGATTGAATACGCTTTCCCAAAATTTCAGAATTTGGCATTAAAATAGGAAAAAATAAGTTTGGTGGCGTAGTACCTACACATTTCGCCTAGCAAAAACACTTTACATCTACCCATTTCATCATGCAAAAACATTTACATAAGGAACACGGACTCGATGTTTCCTAACAAGTCGTTAATTTTTTTCAACTTTTTGTAATACCTTTTGGGTTAAGATTTAAATAAATTAAATAGCAATCTTTACCAGTGTTTTCTCTCTAAATTAAAGATGGGTGGTAATGAAAATGATAAGCGAAAAAATGAGAACGTTTATTTTCTTATGAACATGATCAAGAACCAAAATCATGGAATTGTTTGTGACGTACAAGTGTTCTTGACGTACAAGTTTTCGACGTACAATGATAAGTTTGAAAAAAAAACAATTTGAGATGTAACCTTATAACAAACGGTCAGTTAAAATTTACATTCTCCAAAGCTATGAAAAAACTTGATATACCAAAGTACAACTTTTTTTTCTAGTCGCACACAGTGGAGCTGGAAAATTACCTCATATTGTTGATTGGTTGAAAGATATTGAGGCAAAAAAAAATTCAACAAAAAGTGTTTATTTCTATTTACAAAGCTGTAAATGTAAGGTCGATACTGAAAAAAATTTTGATATATTTTTGAAAACTTCAAAAAATGATTAAAATAATTGAGTTTTTCGCACTTCATCCTATCGAGATACAACAGATTCTTTTAGTTTTTGTTTTAAATTAAAAAGCTGGTTTGAGTTATTTTGTTAGATCAAAATCAAACAAAGGATGCTATGAGTTGAAAAGGACCACCTTATCCTCAGTTTTTGTACGTAATTATAGCGAAACAACCACTGATGATTTATTGTGATATGGTACAAGTGAAACAAATCTTTTTGTATCCGTAGGAATTACACGATTTGTTCCGTTTTTCGTAGAATTTCGAATAGTCCATTTCGAATAATAATTCATAGAAAAAGTTTACCAAAAAATTAGTTAATTTTTCTATTTCTCGTAGAAATGGAAGACAACGTTGAGGAAATTATGGCGCTTTTGCGCAAAGTCATGGCAGAACAGCAATCTCTTCTTTAAAAAATTTATAGCCCTGGCTGCAAAAAATTTGGAGCAGAATTAGTTGAAGCTGTAGCTCCAGATTTGAAGTATTTTGTTAGTGAACGCAAACAACTCAAAAAAAAACATTCTTAAAAATGTTGGAGCGAAAGTATATTGGAAACAATCAGGAGGTGGAAAAAAGAACATCTGTGTCACATGACCAGGTTATTCTTCTGTTTTTAAATAGAAATATTCGCTTCAACATTATATACAAATCAATACCTTGAAACAACAATTAGATCTGAAATTTTAAAGAAAATACTGGTACCGGGAAGCCGCATTCGTTCATTTTGATCATTTACTCATTGATTTCTTTCCAGAAATAGTTGATTCGCTGGGGTATAGCAGCAACAGCGGTTCAGTTACAAACACTTTTTTTAATCAGTCGGAGAAGAAACAAATCATGGGGGATGGGTATACAGTAAGTCTCTTTTCCATATTTTCTGTTTTTTTCTGCTTTTCTGCTTTTTTCTGCTTTTCTGCTTTTTTCCATATTTCAAATTTTTTCCATTACCAATTTTTGATTACTTGTAAGATTTTTGATTACTCTCAATTGTTTACTATGTATATCTTTCAAGGATGTTTCAGCTCCCCTCGTTGAGGCGCTTTAAATGCTTCAAAAACAATTAATTCTTTAATCTCCAAAAAAAAATTTCAATTCCCCAGATAAAGCATCTCCAAAAATTAAATGTAGTGAAAAATCAAAAAATATATCAGAACTCATACGAGGAAGAAAATATCTGCATTAAAATTCCAACTGTGTACTCAGTTTTTCAAACTCAAGGTACGTTTCCAAAAAAAAATTAACAAAAAGCAAGAAAAAGAGGAACTTGTATCAGAAGACTTTGATCCTATTTACAGGATAAATGCAAGACTGATAAATGCAAGACAGCTGTAACTGCAAGACTAATGGCGATTAACGATAGGCACCTCTATGATTCAAGTTTGATTTCGTCCAATTAATTGAGATCACTCAGGCATTGTCATTTAGATATTTGAGAAAAAAAGAACCTATCGGTTTTCTATTATTCAAAGCGCAGTGTCATTTATTTTGGTTGTGACTAACAACAAAACGAAACAAAGGACAAAGTTAGCGGGAAAAACCCATTACCCTCAGTTTTCTAACGACATTAGAACATTACAATCATTGACGATCAATAGTGATATCGCACAAGTGGAACAATTTTTTTTTGTATCCGTAAAAATTACCCGAGTTTTTTTTTTGGTTCGGCATGATTTCGAATAATCGTTTTCGAATACGGATTCTTTCAAAAAAGTAGCCCAAAATTTAGTTAAATTCCCATTATTTAAAGACATGAAAGACAATTTCGTGCTCTTGCGCAAACCCATGATGGAAGAGCAATCTCATCTTTTAAATAAGCTATAGCCTACACAAAAACCTTAGAAACAAGAAGTATTCCCCAGAAGCAGTTGTGAATCTGAGTTTGAGGCGGATCGTAATCTACAAAAAATGGAGCAGAATTAGTTGAAATTGTATCTTTAGAGATAATGTAAAATGTAAGTGAGCCCAATGAACTCAAACAAAAATAACTCTAAACTCTCACGAAAAAGGTTGGATAAAAAACTGTTCGGAAACAATTGGGAAAAAAAGACAATCAAGCGTAAATTTAAAAAAAAAATCATATCCATTACTCTAAAATTAGGTCAAAAACAGGCACTCTCCAAAAAACACTTTGAAAATATTAAATTTTTGATTACCGAGCTTTTACAATTTCTTCTTTGAAAGTTTTAAATAAAATCTTAGTTTTGAAAAAAGTTAATCAATCTTACATACAAGAAAAACTACCTAGTTTTTCTCTACATGGAAGCAGTTTTGTGTTTGAATTCGAGACGGATCGTAATCATGATTTGAATATGCGTGACACCCATCTTAACTTAAAGCTTCAACTATCCAATGCAAGTTTGTTTGATGCCTCCAAGAAAGAAAAGTACATTATAAAGCAAAAGTAGACGGTGATCCAGAATTTTACTTACTTTATGCAAACAATCTACTACATTCTTATATATTCAAAATGTGAAAATTTTGAAAAAAAACTGTGTGCAACCCCAATGGATTATAATCGTCTAAAGCGAAAATAATTGAACAAATATAATTTGTCGGCAGTGAGAAATGAAGGAATGCTTGGTTGGCACGGATATTGATTGAAGATTTACCGGAAGCATTCGATATGCATCCGTTAACTGATTGAGACCATTCCCTAAAAACAGGTAAAACTTTTTCGGAAGCATGTTTTTGGTTTGCTTACTGGTGAAAAAGTGTTACTAATTCGAACTAGACACAAAATCTACTTTCAGCTAGACCTATTGTTACATGATGTCTGGTAATCCAACAAATAGTTAAGTAGTTGTTGAGTGTTAGCTGTTTACTAGGTGAATTTTAGTGGCTGAACTTAATCTTGAATACTTACAGTAAAATCTGGAAAGGGAACCTTCTCATTTTTTTTTCTTGTTAACTCTACAAAAAATGACCAATTCCTCGTTTTCAGATGTCAATCAGCTAACATAGCGAAGATGAATAATTTTTTTACCCGTACAAATTATTTTAAAAATATCCGGAGCACATGTTCAAGTAGATTGCATTTAACCCCTGGGATAAAGTTATTTTTAGAAATAAGTTTATTATACGATGCAGTGATACATAAACTTTCTTGGTAATTTAATTTTTTTTTGCCCCAGCAGGTTTCAGAAAATTTCAGTAGGTTGCAGCAAAGTTTCAGCTAGATACATCATCACATTAATTAGCTAGAAAAGATATAAAACAAGTTTCAGCACCTAATTCTATCTCCTTTTGAAATATTGCAAAACCCTCGGCCATTTAGATAAGGCGTGCCGAGATTTTTTTTTGCAAAAACAAGAATTTTTTACACAAAAACTTTTAAAAAATTTTTTCTTTCAAAATTTATTGCCAAGACTCAAACATTGCAGCCTTGCCAATTTTATTCCCAATCTTAATTTTTTGCAGTTTCTATAAAAAAAAACTTAATACTTATCTGGGAGACTGGTGGTTCTACTCCTTGTCTGAAAACATAGGGATCAACGAACAAACCCCTGCCCCCTTATCAGCTCCAACATCTACTGCTCCAACTGTTCTGGTTCTGAAGTGGCTGGTGCTTACATCAGACTGAACAGTAAAAACCAAAAACACATTATGACCTATTGTTCCAATAAAAACACGACATCATTTTTTTTCAAATAGATCTGGAAAAAAAATTATCGAGAAAAAGCGTTCATAAGTCTGTTATGTTTCAGTGGAGACCAGCATTACAAAAACATCTTAGATGTCTATGGAGCATAACAAAACTGAGAGTTTTCCAAATCAATTTATGGGCAATAACTGAATCAAAATAAAAGCTCAGCTTTGTCAAATTGGTTTTTTTTAACACCCAGAAGTTTGACATGCCGTTGGATGCAAATAACTGATTTTTTTTTCCTTCCAACCAATAAGTGGATTTTTAACTATTTTAATAGTTAAATCAAATACCCATTCAAACATTTTAGGTGTTCCAAGTAGACCATCAAAAATGATTAGTCATCTCCTTGTAATCTTGAGTTTGCGCATAAATTTGTCTAGTTTTATATTGCTTAACTCTCAAGTCAAAAGGCGCTGTAACTTGCTCCAGTTGGTCGAGGCCCTTTTCACATTGCACTCGGTACCACAAAAAATTGGCTAGTGTTCAGTTGTTTTTGGGTAGTTCATTAGTTTTGATCTACCATGCAACTTAACCTACAAGCAATATGAAACTACATAATGAGACTATGATACAAGCCATATGAGAAAACAAAGATACAAAATAAGACAAGAAAGCTGTAAATATTTAAAAACTGGACAAAACAATCAGACTGAAATCACTTTCAATGTTCTTTTCAAGCATGATTAAGAAAAAATTTGGTAATTTGCATCCCAAACTCAAGATAAACAAAGTTGACAGTAACCGCAAGAAGATGATTGAGCTTGTTCGACAGATCATACTTTCAACAAATACTTCCAATAAAAACTAAGTGGTCAGCAATGTTATCATTTTTGGTTAAAAATGAAAAATTGTGGGTTTTAATTCTATGAAACATGAATTGTTTTTGATTCACAGAAAAAAAAACTGTTTTTTTATTTGTTGGCAATTTGTTTCCGTGTAGGAAACAAACTGAAAGAAAATACTTCAGAGAAGTTTTATTCGAAATTGAAAGAAAATCTTCAAAAAACAGCCAAAAAGAATAGTTGCAACTACAAAAATTTTGCCAAGACATTGATATGGACCAAATTATCTTCTGATAAAAACACAAAATAATTACAACATTAAAAAAAATCTCGTTTTAGGCTCTTTTTAAAAAAAATCTATGTGTTTCAATTAATTCAGTCAAAAAACGTGCTCATAACATAGTATTTTCACACACCGACCGAAAAAAAAATTCAATCAGAGGGTTTCATCCAATTTTTTTGAGCTTTGAAAGTTATTTGGTTGTATTACTTTTTTTTCTCCAGTGTCGAGATGCTAACAAACTTCGAGATACAAAGAAAGCTGCTGCTTATCTGTTATGAAAACGAACAAAAACAAACACTCCTTTGTAAATAATATGCACTCCTTTGTACACTAATTTTTTTTTCTTAAATTTTTTCTAATTTGTTTTTGTTTGATTGTACTAGGAAGCGTATTGCGCTAGTATTTCAGATTTCCCAATAGTTTTTCAAATTTTGCATTAGTGAACTAACTTTTCAAAAAATACACGGAAACGTACTGAGAAAGTGTATTCTACTTTCAAATGAAGCACTAAAACATATGGATACATGTGTTTTTTGATCTGAAAACTTCGATAGACTTTGAGGAAACGATACCTCAGGCCGATCATTTGATGCCAAGAAGAAAACAAAAGTTCTTGGTGCAGTTCTACGAAATAAAACAAATTAAAAATTAACAGTGCGGTGAAGAATAAGCTCAGCTCAACCCTTTGATATTATTCACACATAGACGCACATAAGTATTTTACCTTATTATGTAATAGATAAACAACAAGAGAAAATCATAAGAGCTAACATCTATGAAACTAATAAGATTTGGTTCAAAAGACAAAACAATGTAATCAGCGTCTGAAAAGCCCAGATTTTCTTATCTGCACGAAAGATAGCGCCTAAGTGAACTCTTTCTCGAATAAACGGAGAGAAAAACTGTTCAAGCTAAGTGAAACATTCTCTCTTTGAAAATTTTACTGGAACTGAGTTTTAACTTCTCTCACGCGGATTAAGAAACTAAGTGCAGATATCAAAATATGGCATTTTCTGACCCGGACTTCATTGGTGAGTATTTGAATCCAAATATTGATAGTTTCATAGATGGTAGCTCTGTAGATTTGCCCTTCTTCTGTGTAAAAAAATCACTGAAAGTCAAGGTAAACGTTCTCAAAAAGCTAATTGAAAACAGGAAATTAAGAGAGAAAGTTCTCAGAGTGAGACCTCATTTTTGTTCGCAAGTAAAAACCAAGAACCGCAGTGTCGAGAATTGAACAAGGTTTGATATGCAATACAAACTGTTCCTATGAAGCACGCGTGAACAAACAAAGAGAAAAAATGAAAACTTTTTCACAATTACGTGAATATGTGTTCCTTCATTAGTGGACAAAATTAAGGGCTAATTCAGAAATTTACACTCTAAAAAGACTGCTTTCAATGTCCATTTTGGACAACACATCTTCCGAAATTCAAAAAAAAAATTTACATAGACCAATAGCGAATGATCAGAGCAACCCTGCATGAATATAATTAATTGGTTTCAATTACCTACCAAGGTATTCCTGGTCTGAAAATACCAGTTCTTCTCATTTGTATGTATTTAACTTCCACTGAAAAAGTAAGAAACGCAGGCTGTGTAAAATTTTTTCTTAAACTGTTTCCATTTTTTCGCCGAGATTGTTTCACGCCGCATGAACAATATTTTCTTCCGACTATTCAAGTAAGAGTTCACTGCGATAAGAAACTTAGAGCGGATGAGGAAAACTGGTAACTTTAAACTCGGTTTTTTCAAAGAGTCTTCGATACCAATTATTGGATAGTAGCTCTGATAATTTTCCCATAATCTATGTCCAAATTCAGCCGATCTTCCGCGAAAACGTTGTCCGAAACGGAAATTGAAAACAGACAATTTGATAGAAAACAAAAATTGATATTATGCTTATTTTTGTCCACTTGTCCACTAATGAAATTAGTTTGCTTGATCATAGAAAGAACAGTAATATTTTGAATACCACTGTTTGTCAAATAAAGCATGTAAACTTAATGACGACATCTGGTCTGATTATAACAAAAAGACTTGTATGCAAGAGAAAAATCAGGAACAAAACGGTCAAAAATTGAAGAAGTTGCACCTCAACTTGTATTGTTCACATTCTGTTTCATTTCTTTGATTGATCAAATAATGCACGGAAATGTTTGCATACAGGCATATTTGTAGTAGTTACGCAACGACTCGAAAAAATGCATCGAGAAGAAAAGATAACTAATCGAGACAAACAGTGTCGAGATGTTAACAAATTTCTAGATGCAAAATAGGCTAGTGCTCAAATGGTATGAAATACATATGAAAAAAAAGAGGAAAACAAAAATATTTCACAACTTTTGTACTAACACGCAATTTTTCCTTATTTGTTTTGGTTGATTGCTATAGGAAAGCTGTTGCACCAAAGTTTCAATCATTGCATTAGTGTTCTGATTGCATTAGTGTTCTGTGCACTAGTTTTTCAAGTCGTACACCGAAACAGATAGAACTCATGTGTTTTAATTTTTTTCTAATTACACTAACTTTTTTCATCTGACTTCTAATTCCAAAACTCTGGAAAAAGATTGTTACCCTACCAAAATTTGCTTTTCTTTACCCTTTCTTTACCCTTTCACGCTCTTGCCGTTTTTGTTACCCTGCAAAAAGTTATTCTTCTCTAAGTAAGTTGAGCCGGAGAAAAAATAACAATAGACGTAAGTTCGTATCTTCTAGATGAAAAAGTAACTCTATCAAAGATTTTTCGAAGCTCCAAAACAAATTTCGGCAAAATCTTGTCATAAAAAATTAGTGTCATTCCCTGTAAATTGATTGGTACAAAAAGTTTTGAAACCTGATAACCCTTGCGCTCTTCGCATCTGAGGAACATTTTTATATAGTTTGATCCGCCTGTTTTCAACGTTGATTTTGGACAATTTTTCTTTGAAATTGAACAAAATCTTTGTAGAGACCAAGAGCAAATGATCAGATCTGCCCTAAATAATCATCAAACATCGATTTCAAAGACCTACCAGTTTCTTCCAAATTTGAAAATACCAGTTTTCCTCATCTGCAGTAAGTTTTGGATTGGTGTAATCTCTTTCTAGGAAAAAAAAACAGAGAAAAAAGTTGTTCATGCAAATTGAAACATGCTCAGCGATATACATGAATTTTTCAGTGTGACAATTTAACTAAACTCAAATGTTTCTTAAAATTTTATATGTATTCTAAAATTTAGTTCAAATTGCTAAAATTGGCAATTTCAGAGCCGAAACAAAAAATTAACAAGTATTTGAAACCAATTTATGATGATTTCATATAGGGAAAATATTTTTAAAGCGACGTGAATTTTTCTCAGAGAAAAGTTGAAAGAATCACTTTGAAAATTTTACCAAAATTGAAAGTTGATTTTTTCAAGCGAATTTAAAAACTAAGTGCAGATATCGAAATCTGGCACTTTCGGACCCGGATTACATTTGTAAGTCTTTGAACCCAAATCAACATAGTTTCATACAGGGTAGCTCTGATAATTTGCTTTTTTTGTGTGCAATCTCTTACAAATTTCTTACAATCTGACACGTATTGAAAATTCAGTTCAAATTGTGATGATTTTATAGAGGGCAGCGCTGGTCAATTTTCCATGGTCAATGCAAAGTTTTTTTTAAAATTCTCTCTAAAAGACAACAAAATCATCCTTGAAAACAGGCATTTTGGAGAAAAATATTTTCGCCTCATTAAGCATCTAAGTGAAGCTTTTCTCGAATAAGCAGGGTTTCATAGATGATAGCTCTGTAGATTTGCTCTTCTTCTATGTAAAAAAATCATTGAAAATCAAGGTAAACGTTCTCAAAAAAGCAATTTGAAAACAAGAATTTTACAGAGAAAGACCTGAGAGTTAGACCTCATTTTTGTTCGCAAGTATAAATCAAGAACCGCAGTGTCCAGATTTGAACAAGGTTTGATATGAAATACAAACTGTTGCTTATCTCATATGAAGCACACGTGAACAAAAAAAGAGAATATTTGAAAACTTTTTCACAATTACGTGAATATGTGTTCCTGCACTAGTGAACAAAATTAAGGGCTAATTCAGAAATTTTCACTCTAAAGTGACTGCTTTCAAAGTACACTTTGCATATTACTTTTTCCGAAATTCTATTAAAAAATTTACATAGACCAAGAGCAGATGATCAGAATAACCCTGCATGAAAATATAATTAATTTGATTCAATTACCTACCAAGGTATTCCTGGTCTGAAAATACCAGTTTCTCTCATCTGTATGTGTTTTTACTTCCAGTGAAAAAGTAAGAAACGCAAGTCTAGTAAAATTTTCACTTTAATTGTTTCCGTTTTTTCGCCAAGGTTGTTCCACGCCGCATGAACAATATTTTCTTCCGACTATTCAAGTAAGAGTTCACTGCGATAACAAACTTAGAGCAGATAAGGAAAACTCGTAACTTAAAACTCGGTTTTTTTAAAGAGTCTTCGATACCAATTATTGCTAGTTTAATGGATAGTAGCTCTGATAATTTTATCTTGGTCTATGCCAAAATTCAACCGATCTTCCAAGAAAAAGGGTCCAAAAAATGGACATTAAGAACAGACATTTTAGCAAAAAAAAATATTTTATGCTTTATTTTGTCCACTTGTCCAATAGTGTAATTAGTTTGCTTGATTATAGAAAGAACATAAACATTTTGAATTCTACTGTTTGTTTTTATTCTAGTAAGGCATGTATTTTTAATGAAGACATCTGGTTTGATTTTAACGAAAAGTCTTGCATGCGAGGGAAAAACACGAACAAAACGCTAAATAACTGACAAGTTGCACCTCAATTTTTATTGTTCACATTCTGTTTTGTTTCTTTCATTGATAAATTATTGCACGGAAATATTTGTAAACATGTATATTTTAGTAGATGAGCTACAACTCGAAAAAATGCATCGAGAAAACAAGATAATTGTTTGACACACAGTGTCGAGATGTTAACAATCTTCTAGATACAAGGTAAGCTATTGCTGGAATGGTATGAAATACATCTGAAAAAATGAGCAAAAAAATTTCGCAACATTTTTGTACTAGAACTCAATTTTTTTCCAAATGTGTTTTGGTTGAATTTGTTTTGGTTGATTGCTATAGGACATAGGTTGCACCAAATTTTCAAACATTGCTTTAGTGTTCTGATTACTGTACTAATTTTTCAAGTATTGCACCAAAACATAAATAGAGTTTGTGTGTTTTAAATTACAAAAAAATATCTACTTCTGATTTTTTTCATCTGATTTCTAACTCTAAAACTGAAAAAAGATATTTTTGTTACCCTACTGAGTCTGCTTTTCGTTACCTTACACTTACACACTCTTGTCCTTTCTTTTTGTTACCCTCAAACTTTTCCTTGTCTTTTTCTCAAGGTAAGTTTAACCGGAGAAAAAGATAAAAATGCAAGTAAATTCATATCTTCTGTCTAAAAAAGTAACCCTATCAAAAGTTTTTTGATGCTCCAAAAGAAATGTCCGTAGAATCTTGACATAATAATTTGGTGTCATTTCCTGTTAATTGGTACAAACAAACTGAAACTTGATAAACCTTGCGCTCTTTGCATCTGAGGAACAATTTTGTATTCCTCGATCACCCTGTTTTCAAGGATGATTTTGTACAATTTTGAATGAAATTGAACAAAAACTTTGCATACACAAAGAGAAAATCGTTAGAACTGCCCTTTATGAAATTATCGAAAGTTGGTCTCAAAGACTAACCAGTTTTTTCCGGGTTTGCAATGAGTTTTGCAGTGAGTTTTGCATTGATGTTAAATCTTTCTACCAAAAAATAAACAGAGAAAAAAAGTTGTTCTTGAGATTTGAAACATATTCATTGAT
The DNA here is from genome assembly GCF_963678635.1 of Symsagittifera roscoffensis. Taxonomy (NCBI): domain Eukaryota; kingdom Metazoa; phylum Xenacoelomorpha; order Acoela; family Convolutidae; genus Symsagittifera; species Symsagittifera roscoffensis. The sequence continues at coordinate 22,362,226 of NC_087069.1, forward strand.
ATTAATGAACTGTTGAGGTGACGCTTTTCTGAACTCGGCTAATTCTTACAATTTGACACGTATTGAAAAACTTAGTTCAGATTGTTAAAATTGGCAATTAAATTAGCCGAAAAAAAACTATTAAGTCTTTGAAACCAACTTATGATTATTTCATAGAGGGCAGCGATGGTCATTTTCCCATGGTCTGTGCAAAGTTTTCGTTCATACTCTCTGCAAATGATGACAAAAAGCATCCTTGAAAACAGGCATTTTAGAGAAAAATATCTGAATTTGCGCCTATTTTAGCATCTGAGTGAAATCTTTCTCGAATAAGCGGAGTAAAAATTTGTTCAAGCGACGTGAATTTTTCTCAGAGAAAAGCTGAAGGAATCAGTTTGAGAACTTAACTATATTTGGATGTTAACTTTTCTCACACAGATTTAAAAACTAAGTAAAGATATCGAAATTTCGCATTTTCAGTCCCAGGTTACTTTAGTTAGTCTTTGAACCCAAATCTTGCTAGTTTCATAGATGGTAGCTCTGATGATTTACTTTTCTCTTGTGTACAAAAGTTGCTAAAACACAAGGTGATTGTTGTCAAAAAATCCAATTGAAAACAGGAACTTCAGAGGGTTAGACCTTAATTTGCTATCATTTTAGTTCGCAATTGTAAGTCGAGACCCCCCAGAAAAAATCAGTTTGAAAAAAAGGGTTAACTTGTCTGCAGTAACTTTTGCATCGGTGTAAACTCTTTCTAGAAAAAAAGGAGAACAAAATGATCATGCGATGTGAAACATACTTAGCGATATAAATGAAATATTGAGTGTGACAAGTTTACTTAACCCAACTGTTTCTATCAATCTGACACGTATTGAAAAATTCAATTCAGATTATGAAAATTAGCTGTTCAGAGCCGAAAAAAAAAGTATTTTAAACCAATTTATGACGTTTTCATGCAGGGCAGCGCTGGTCATTTTCCCATGATCTGTGCAAAGTTTTTGTTTAATTTCTCTGTAAAAGATGACCAAAATTCTCCTTGAAAATTGGCATTTTAAAGAGAAAATCTGAATTTGCGCCTATTTCAGCATCTAAGTGCACGCTTTCTCGAAAAAGCGGAGTCAAAATAACTTTAGACGACATGAAACAATCTCAGAGAAAAGATGAAATAATCAGTTTCAAAACATTAATTCAATAAGATGTTGACTTTTCTCACGCGGATTGAAAAATTAAGCGCAGAAATCGAAATATAGCATGTTCCTACCCCGATTACATTGGTAAGTATTTGAACCCATATCTTGATAGTTTCATAGATGGTAGCTGTGATGAATTGTTTATCTACTATGTACAAAATTTGCTTACAACCAAGGTAAATAATGTCAACAAAGCCGATCAAGACCTAATTTGCGTTCATTTTTGTCCACAAGTTTATATCAAGACCCACTGAAAATACCCATTTGAAAAAACCAGTTTTCACAGTGTGCAGTAAGTTTTGTATCGGTGTAAATTCTGTCTAGAGAAAAACGGAGAAAAAATTTTGTTTATGTGATTTGAAACATACCTAGCGATATGAGTGGCTTGTTCAGTGTGACAACTTTACTAAACTCAGCTGTTTCTTGCAATTTGACACGTATTGAAAAATTTAGTTCAGATTTTGAAAATTGGCATTTTCAGAGCCGAAAAAATACTAACAAGTATTTGAACCAACTTATGATGATTTCACAGAGGGCAGTGCTGGTTAATTTCCCATGGACTATGCACAGTTTTCTTTAAATTCTCTGTAAAAGAGAACAAAATCATCCTTGAAAACAGGCATTCTAGAGAGAAAAATCAGAATTTGCGCAAAATTTTTTTCACTAGTCTACCAGTAAATGTAACATTTCGCCCGGTCCTTAAAAATAAATTTCACTGTCCCGTACCGCACTAAACAGTCAGAATTTGAAGGCAGTATCTTTCTCAGGTGGGCGACTATTGCACGAATCGAGTTCTGTGTTTTTATCTGCCTTTATATTGCCCGAGCTAGACCTAGTAAATATCTCAAGGCAACCACTTTTCCAAAATGCAGTTTTGGATTCGATTCCAAATTACCCAGTGTCAAGTTCTGTTTTTGATTAGACCTAGAGTCGCGAATCTCCGGGTTTCAGTTTGTTTTGATCTTACTCGATTTTTTTGTTATTTTTGAAGAAAAGTCACAAGTGCAGTCACAAGTTTCTTGTCTGTATCAGTCTTCTAACTTCTCCTAAGTTTCTAATATAATTCAATTATATATAAAACTATGTATTTATATCGTCAAATGGTTTATTAGCGCTGTTCTGAATTCAACTTCATAACTCCGTACGGTGAAGGACTTTTTTAACCCTTTTGAATCGGCGCTCACAGATGACGATAGTCATATTTTGTGACCCTTCTAGTTAAAAAAATAGGAATCTTCTTGGTTTGCAAGAAAAAACTAGACATTTCCGGATCACCGAAAGGAGACCCTTCGAATAAAGAACCATGCGAGTAAGAAAAAATTGGACAATTCCGAATTGGCAAAATTGACATTTCCGGATTGTCAAATAAGAACCCCTCCGGATCGGCAGAGTAGGAACCGTCCGGATTGGTAAAAATGAACCCTTCGGATACACTCGAATTTTCGTGAGCCCTCAGGTTTTACTGGGAAAAACAAGACCCCTCCGCGTACGGACTTGAATATTTTAATCGCTGTGTTTGTCGAATAAGGAAGGGTTCTTTCGTAATTTGGACCACTACGGATGCATGAAAATTCTAGGTTGATAAAATAGGACCCCTGCGGGTACGCACGAAAAAACTAGACTTGTCGGGATTTGCGAAATGAGACCCTTCCGGATTGGCAAATAAGGACCCTTTTAGATTGACAAATAAGGACCCTCCGGATTGTCAAAACAGGGACCCTTCGGGATTGGTAAAAAAGGACCCTACCGGATTGGCAAGAAAGTCGAATCCAGATTAACAAATAAGGACCTCTTCGGATCGGCAAGACAGTCGCTTCCAGATTAACAAATAAGGACCTCTCCGGATCGGCAAAACAGGGAACCTTCCGGATTGGTAAAAATGGACCCTTCAGGATACACTTAATCATTCATGACCCCTCCGGTTTTACTCGAAAAGTCAAGACACATTCGCGTACAGACCTGAACGTCTTAATCTTTGTGTTTGAAGAATATGTAAGGTTTTTGTTCGTAATTTGAACCCTCCGGATGCAAAATAAGCTCCATATTTTGCTATTTCTACAAACTGAGAGGGTTGTTTTAACCGACTTAATTTAATTGTTTTCTTTTAACTCTAGTCTTCCTGACCCTTTCTCGCTTTCTAGAAATACTATAAAAAAGCCTTACACGATTGTTACTACCCACTCGTCAGGTTTCAAAACAACTTCAAAACAATTTATAAACTGGGTCTACCTTCTAAAACCGGCGTTTCTGCCAACATTTTTTCAAAGATCAATTTCTCCCAAAAAGCGATTAATCTTCGTTTAATGAGCCAGATCCGTGCATTGGTTCTTGAATTATTACTCGAAACGTCTTGCGTTTAACTTGAATTTTCTGATGCTATAGGTTCTGAATATTTTTTTCCCAAAATTCATCATTTAGGATTAACTATTGCTCATTTGAGCTCACAAGGCTTACACTTCACAAACTCAGCGCAGAAAAACTGATGAGAAACGTTACGGCCGAAAAGTTTGCGGAAAACAACGTAATTTGGACACCTCCGTTTTTTTGAAGCCGCTAAATCATACATGTTATGTCGCATTTCTCTCAGATCTGGAAGGCACTAGGTAAACGAGTTATAAAATATGACCATTCACTAGTGTACGTCAACCAAAAAAATTTTCTAACCCATTAATTTCGAAATTTTTAAATTACTTTGGGGCGTTACGTGTCTCAAACATCGCGAAAATTCGAAATGGCGTACCTGCGTGGCTAATTGTCAATGTTTTCCCCAGTTTAACCAGATGAATTGCGACATAACTCCAAAACTGTTGCTTTATACTGGTTTCAGAAATCGAGATATCTCAACAAATGCGTTTTGTGAGGGGATCAAAATTTCAATGTTTGATATTAAAACATGGTCTGTTGATGGCCTGATTGTTTGAAAAACGGGACAAAAGTATCAATATTAGTAAAAAAAAAAAGTAGTACTGTAAACAATATGACTCTTCGGGTCCGTACAATCTCCGAAATATAGTGCTTAACTCGGGAATTCGCAACTCGGTGAGACGTCACTTCAGTACACCCCACAAATTGTTAGCGTACTCTCTGTACTAAAAGGGATACAAAAAAATTTAACGATAACCAACAGTCAATTTTTGTTGTCCTTGTGATCCTTGCTGCTGCTCTTCTCACTGCTGATTTCGTCCTAATCTTTAATCACTCGACCCCTCCGTGGTGATTGAAAAATAGCATTAACGCGCTTAAAAACTCAAATAACCCTATAGTACAGGCACAGGGGAAAACACAACAAGCTGGTCGTTACAACCAAATGGTATATAAATGAATACATCTAACAACAACAAACAGGAACGTCGGATCGCATCTTGTCTGGGAAGGTGCTCTCTACTGAGTTTATGTTTTTTTAAGGTTTTTGGTTTTTTCAATATTTTTTGGTTCTTGGTTTTTTTCTTATTAATATACTCTTTATCGTTGGGTTTATTTTGAATCTTCAATTGTTTTTGAGTCTATACCTCTTAAGCAACGACAGGACCGCGAATCCCCCACCCTTCACGATACTGATAATTTCGGTGTTAACTAGGTTAAATAGCCAAATTAGGGAATCCGGAAGGCTGTCGCGTTCCGGACCAACCCTTCTGATCAACCCTTCGATTAAGAGCCTAAATATGAGCATCCGCTAGGTGCGGAGGCTTACGTTAATGTACTTGCTGATTATGATAATATGAAAAACACACAAGAGCGCCATAAAAAACATATGTAACCTCCGCCCGGAAAACACATAGAGACGGAAAGTAAAGCTATATCCTATAAGAAGCGTCAAGAAAAGAACTTCCCGTGCTTTTAACCGTCTCTACCAAAGTCAGTTCAAAATGTTCCTCATAACATCGGGTCGAAGAGTTATTATGGCTTACAGGCTATCAGCCGATTCGCGCAAATTAACTGGGTTGAATGCGGAATAGTGAACTCATGACTGGATCTCAGTATTTCCAGACCACGAGGCCACTCCTAAAAACAGTGTTGATACCTTATTGCTATCAAGTTACCATATTAATATTTTTTTTGTGCAGTGGAGAGAATCGACCTATCCATCGGGGATGGATCGACCCTTTCTTTAAACTTTAGCTTCTCCTAGCCTGCAACTGAAAATAGATGTTATAATTTTAATTCATGACATGACCGAAAGCTATAAGTTATTAAAGTGACAGTTCAGAAGTGTATCTCCAGACACTTCCGGATTCTTCATTACCCTCGAAAAGACGCCTTTATCAAGATCAGGAGGGGTTGCTGCCTTCACCTTAAGCCTTCCTGAATCGTTCGAGTATCCGGTAACGATTGTAACAGCACAACAGTTATAGCTCGGACAGCTTCTTTTTGTTTTCTCCATAACTGTCTCTGCGAACGTTGATTTTTTTCTCGCTCGTCGTCGTTCTTATTTTTTCAAGCAAAAATCACGGTAAGATTTTCGCTGTTTTTTTTTCAGTTTTCGCGAAAATAAAAAGTCTAGATGTCTTCTTTTTGAAAGAACTTTTAAAAATAAGCTCGCCAGCTAAAAGTGACCTTTCCCAGTGTGTTCATTTTGTCAAATATGACCGTTAATCATCGAAACTGCTCTTTCGTACAGTTTAACGAGCCATCTTTTAATCAATTTTGACGAGCCGTTTTTTGACGGCATTCTGGATGAATAGCACATAACAATTGTCATTTCCTTTTGTGACAGATTCATTTTCGATCATACTTTCTTACGCTGTTTATTTTTTTTTGCAAAAACCGCTTTTCAAAAAAAATAGCTTTCAAAGCACTATGAAAAAAAAATTTTCGTAATTTTTTTTTTTCAAAATCTCTGCTTCCTTTTGTTTTTTTTTGGAAAACAAAAGGCTACATTACAATGGTTGCTCGCAAATTTTTACTACAGTACCATTTGCTCGCAAACATTTTTTCATTATAGTGGACATTTGCTTGTTTTTTTTCGCTTCATGAGGGGTATTATAATGATTTTGTCTCAAAAATACCGGAAAAAAGTGTAACGCAACTAGCTAGCTGATTTTTTTTTAAATCTAAATAATTTTCAGGTTTCTTTTGGGTAGTGGCGTAGTAGCTTTTTCTTTTAAAGCAATTGATTATTCCAATTTTGAACGTATTCGGGCACAAAAACGTAACATGAATCCCAAAACACTCTAAGACCTTTTCTCTATTCACGCGTAGTAAAAAACATAGTGCAAATGAGGAAAACTGGCATTTTCAGACCCAGATTTCA
>NC_087069.1:22368845-22396374 GCF_963678635.1 Symsagittifera roscoffensis
CCATCTTTCTCAGGGTAAATTTTTAAGAAAAATATACAATTTACTAGAAGTTGGTTACAATTTTCGTAAATTTATCTACTCTATCGTTAATTTTATCAATTGGGGGACTCCAACATCCTTATTCCATCATCATTCTCCGTATTTCATCAAAAGGGTTAGTTGCTAAGATGCTTTTCGTAAAAAAAATTAGGGAATTTAAAAAGTTAAATTACATAAACAATCAAACAATTTACTACATTGCTTAGAAAAATTACTGCAAAAAATTACACTTACAAATATAAAATGCACTTTTACATAAAACTACTGATAAAATTCAAAACATACACATCTTGAACATTATTCAAGTTCTTTCGGAAGATCTTAAAAAGGAGAAAAGCTGAATAAATTGCGTAAAAACCACACAAACTATCAGTCTTTTGTAGCTTTCGAGGAACCATTCGTCGAAATTTTTTTTATCAAAAAGGGGTAAATTGATCTCTTTCTTCCCAAAGAATCTGCAAAGTAGTAGCTTTTATCCAGTCGAGCAATCATATTCCAGTGTTCTCCTCTATCATTGCTTGGGGCTGAGTTAATAATTGCAAAAGAGTATTTTGTTAGTTGAGGTACTGTATCAGAAGGGTATGATCCCATGTACTTGAACCTGAGCTCTGGAATTCTTTCAATAATTTGCAAAAGGTAAAAATTATCCATCTTTGCAATTGTAGTCTGATTTACAGCTAAAAATGAAATTGATAGTTTGATAGTGTACTTTAGGTTAAAAAAAGAAAGAAAAATGACTCACACACATTTAGGAATTGAATCAACAAAGTCCCATACACAAGCCTTATATAGTGGGCAAAGTTTATTGAATACTGTTTTACAGTCTAGGTTGAAAAAGTGTCTCGGGTTTTCAACTAAACAGCATTCCTTCTCTATTTTTTCTGGAGCTTTAGGTCTGAAGAAAAACAAAATGGATAGTACAGAGATAATAACAAAGAAAAGTCCCAAAAAAGTTTTAACATTTTTATAGGAACCTGAAAATACAAAAAAATTAAACATTTTTAGCGACTGTTCCGAATTTGTCAATTCGATGATGGTCTTTCTCGCAAGAGTATCACTTCCGTTACTTGCTCCAAGGGAAATTGGAAAAACGTTTCTAATCTCAAGCTTTCTCCACTAAGTTCTGGATAATGCAACTGTTCAGCTGCATCCTGTAGTGAAGTCAAGTCGAAAACTAGAATATAGTGATTTTGAAAACCTTCCATAGGAAGAGCCGGAAAGTCTTCGTTAAACTGCATTGTTTTCATTGTTGTAACATAGGGACGACAAGGAGAAGTTGTATCTAATGAAATAATTGCTCTTCCACCCCGAATAATTCTAAGCTCTCTTAAATGAAATTGTTGATAATTGAAAAGATTTTCATGAAAAGGTCCCGCAACAGCCAAATTTGTATTCATTACAACAGCTATTCTTCTGCTTGGGGCATTATTGAAAACATTTTGCTGAATAAACTGGTTTTGACGAGATGGAATGATAAAGGTTCTTGCTATAGTTTCCATGTAATTGTAATGAGCAGGTTCCCTTTCCAGATTCCATTGCAAGTATTGATGATTAGGTTCAGCAACTAAAATTCTTCTAGTAAACAACGAACTATGAACAATTTTCAGACTAGCATTTGGATTATCAGACAGCATGTAAAAATTAGGTCTAGCTCGAATAAGTTTAATTCGAACTTTGGTTTTTGGTAGTAATAATTTTTCACAAGTAATCAGGTCAATGGCGAGCCTCCCACAGAGTGAAAAATTTATCCCTGTTCCCAAGGAATTTGCTCTATCAAAGATTGGATGCATATCAAATGCATCAGGATTTTCTTTAAAACTGTATCCATGACAAGCAAGAATTCCTTTATTTCTCACTGCTGACGAGTTGAATTCGTTCGATATCTGTGCCTTACGAGGATATAATCCATTGGCATTGTAAACCATTGTATTGTTAAAATAAACTTCACAGTTGGAGAATAGAGAATGTAGTAGATTGTTTACATAAGTTAAGTAAGTTTGTGGTTCCTCATCTGAATCTTCCTCCGATTTAGCTTTATGTTCTGCTTATTCTTTTTTGAAAGCATCAAACAAACTTCCTATGAATAGTTGAAGGTTTAAGCTAAGATGGATATCACGCATATCCAAGTAAAGATTACGGTCCGTCTCAAATTCAAACTCAAAACTGTTTTCATCTAGAGAAGTACTGGGAAGTACTTCTTTTGTGTATGATGAAATCATTGTTTCCAAAACTGGGAATTTAACAAAAAATCTCCAAACAAAAATTTGTAAACGCTCCGTACCGAAAATGACTACTTTGATTTACATTCATTTTATCTTTTTCGACAAATGGTTCTTCTTGTTCTACGCTTGGATTTCTTTTTTCCACGTCCCAATTGTTTCCGAACTGTTTTTGTTCCCAGATCTTTTGCAAATAATTTGAGTTTTTTACGTCCACTAACAACTTCCCCAATCTCTGGAGCAGCGGTTTCAAACAAATCTGCCGCAATTTTTTTCACAGCTGGGACTATATATTTTTAAATAAAGGGGGTTGCAGTTCTCCCAAGAGTTTGTGCAAGAGTTTGCCGCAATAATGGGGATTGCAGTTCTCCCAAGAGTTTGTGCAATAGCACCAAAACCTCTTCCACGCTGTCTTGCATGTCCACGAAAAATAGGAAAATTAGCTGGACTTTGAGCAACCATTTCGTATGAAGTATAAATCAAAAATGATTATCCGAAATCTTGTGAAACGGACACAGAAGGGATTTCTTCACCGTAGTATCCCTTAGTTCTATTTTTATGCTGTGGAAAAAGTTTTTTAATAATTTTTTAAATTGTAGATTTGTAAAGGATTGATAATTCATGTACTGTCCTGTAGATATTATGTCTCCATTTTTTACTTTGGAAATGAACTGAATACAACGCAGTAATGGAGTTTTTGTATCGCCTACTATATTATTTTCTATAATATCAATATAAATCATTCAGGAATGTATTCTTATAATGTCGTAAGAATACTGAGTATGATGTGGTCCTTTTCCTTTGATTATAATAGCTGTCTGATTTTGTTCCAAATCACAACCAAAATGTGACTCAAATCAGCACTTTCAATTATAATTACTGATTGATCCTCAGGTAAATGAATGGCAATTTTTTTGTGTAATCTTATCTACTGATACATAGATTCCGTTATATTCATTTTTTTGTGCGCCGATACGTTTTCGAACTTTGTCATTCATGGCTACATCTATATCAACAATGCTTGGATACAATCCAGGTTCAATATGCAGCGGTTGAATCTTTTGTTTTTCCTCAGGACTTTCTCGTCCATCTATGAAAGTAAACTTCCTATCTGTAAAATTTTGGGACAATGAAGGATACGATATTTCTGAAATAGCAACCTCCCGTTCTCCTTTTAGATGTATTTGTTCCGGTAGAAAATTTGTAAAGGAGCTAAGACTATTATTCGGATAACAATTAAAAGAAACATTAGAAACTAGCTCAATAGTAAAAGAATCCATGACAACTGATCGATAGAAACTCAATTTAAAAAATGACTTACCACTAATCTGAACATTTTCTCAGCTCTTTTTCATAAAATTTTCCCAGAATTTTTTCTTTTTTGAGATCTTTGATGATGTATGTAGGAGGTTTTTTTGTAGATATTGCCGAATTTTCAAAAATTTCATCTGTAAACTGTGGCTTGTATCTTTTTCGGAACGGAATATCATTTTTCGAAATTCTAACTCTATCACCAATTTTGAATTTTGGTTTAGTATATTTTTTGAATGATTTGTTATACAATATTGATAAGAAATCACTGTTTTTCACATCTCTGGGAGATTTTCCAATTGATCGATTTTTGCGGCAGTTCAAAGAAGAAACAAATTGCTGCAATTTGGGGACAATTTTTTCTCCATGATCTTCATTGTAACGATATATTATATGTTTTAAAGATTGAATTGCTCTCTCTGCAAATGGAGCTTTTGTTTCACTCATTGTTGAGTAAACTTCAATGTCTTTCTCCTTGCAAAACTTTTTAAAAGTTCCCCCATATTCTGTTCCTTTATCAACCCAAAGTATTTCAGGAGTGTTTTTTCGAGAAATCATTTTTCTAAAAGCTTGTAAAGTGTCTTTGCCTGACTTTGTTTTCATTGTCTGAACTCTGACAAATCTCGAAAAAATATCTACAACAACTAATAAATACTTGATTCCATTGTTTTGACTAGCTAACTTGGCTACAAAAGCCAAATCCATACACCAGATTTCATTGATATATTTAGAAAACGCTTGAAGTCTTCGGAAAGACAAGATTGGTGGACCAAATTTTGTATACGATGTCGTGGTTTGTAAAAACTTTTCTACTTTCTTTTTTGATAAACCACTCGCTTTACTCATGTTTTGAATAGAACCGTACGCAGCTCTGCCCCTAGAATACAATCTGTTAAATCTTACCTTTTCAGATTTTGAAAGGGATCCAAGTTCCTCTATCTTTTGCTTTGGCATTCTTGTTAATAACAAATTTAGGAGGAAGTTGAGTTGCTTCCAAAATAGTAAAGTAAATATCTGGAAAATCGGTATTTTTTCGCTTTAGTGTACACACAAAGTCTACAATAGATACTTTTGTATCTCGATTATCTAATATAATATTGTCTGACTGGATGAGTTTACTTCTAGGAAATTCAAAATTAAATCAATAATTAGCTTTTTGTTGCTCGTTTTCAACCTCGCACTTACAGCACTGTAAACAGAATCAAAATTTTTTGGTACAATCTCCTCTTTTTCTTGCTTTTGTTCCAATTTTTGTTTTCTTGGAAGTGTACTTTGCGATTGATAAACTGAGTACGGAATTAAAACAAACTGTTCCATACTATGTCAATCGTTTAATGACAAAAGGGGTGATGATAGATATCAATTGTAACCCTTTAGTTGAACTTAAAATAATTCTTCTTTTGTGTAGAGGAGTTCTTTTTTGTGTTAGTTCTAAAGTTTATTTTCGATATTTTACTACGTCTTCTTTCCGAAGATCTCGAATCTCTCCTCTTAATAGGTTTACTAAACACTCGCTCAGAAACTGAAGGAAATCTTTTGGGCAATTGAGAATGAATTATTTTCGAAGCCTTAGGGAAATTTTTTGAAATATTGGGAGAATAGAGACGTATTGTGTACTCATCGTTCAAAAACTTTGTCTCTATTCCAGCTGGTAAGTAACTTTTTGTTGGAATTGAGCCACTATTAGTGCAATATCTAAGTGAATCAACTGTTTTTGGGGTTAAATCAATAAGTAATTGACCATAAGGAACGGATGTTGCATCTTGATACAACTCTTTAAATTGAGATCCTAGACCTAGTTGTTGACTTAATGTATTGATTTGTAAAAAATAATCTCGGCGACTTGAACAAGACTATGTGTGTATTTTGTAACTCTACATCTGTTTCCAATTTGCTCTGATGAAATAATTTGTGTTTGATGTATATTGTATTCAGACCCCTGTGTCTCCCAGCAGTAGTATTTTTTACAAATTGTTTGGAGTTTGAAATTTCTTCACAAGAATCATCAAATATAAGCAGATACTTAGTTCCATTATTGGGGAGGTTTTCAATCAAGTCAAAATCTACTCCTTGGTTAAATTTAAGGTTTTTTCTTTGCATTTGACTATAAAGAGGTTGATAATGTTGGTAAAAATAAAAAATTTTGTCAAATGCTGGTTGAAAAGTACCAATTTTGAACCAATCAAAAATAAGATGAGATTTTCCAGATCCACTTGGTCCAAATAGGGAAATAAAAATTCTTTCTTTGCTAGATATTATTTTATTCAAAGCTTTGGAGAAGGTAGAATATAACCGACTGTACTTGATGAAATAGCTACCCAAACTGTTGTTTCTTCACTTTTTGCGGATAACATAATTCGAACGATTGTACATACTAGCATCAAAACTATAACAAAAAATTGGCACAAAAAAACTAAAAGAGATCTATTACATGTACGTCCGTACAATTTCCATGATTTTCGTTCAAGATTTTCTTCATCAAAAACAAAATTTCCTAAATTTACGGGCTTGTCATATTGATCGACCATCTTAACTCTAAAAAGAAATAGTTGACAATGAAATTAAATTTAAGTTTAAAAACGGTAGTACATTAAGTATAATATAATTTACAATTTGATGAAAAAAAATCGAGTCCATGTTCCGTATGCAAATGCTTTTCTTTCTGCACAGTGAAGAGTTTTTGCATGACGAAATGGGTAGTTGCTACACCTCCAATCATATTCTTCATCTTTAAATATCAAGAACTGAACTTTAGGGCAAGCGTAGTCATCCAAATTAATAATGCTTGTTTCCAAAAATTCTGATAGAATCTTTCATTTTTCATAACCTTTTGCAAAGAATTCCGTGTCTGTGGCTTTTAGATTTTTCAATATTTTTTCAAGTTCAGTATTTTTTTCGTAACCACTGCTCCAATTGATTCCATGAAGATGCTGTGTACACCAAAAAGATTGGGATGTTGGTTTGAAATTTTTGGGAGGCAGAAAGGAATATTCTTCTGTTTGTCCATCCTTATAAACTCCTAATTCTTTCACTATATTGCTTTCGATACATTCAATATCCAGAACAACTAGACTTATTCTGTTAACTGATTTCTCTGGAGCTTTTTTGTTTAAAATGATTAACAATCAAACAATGCATATACTGATGAAGCAAATATTTTAAAATATAAACAGAAAAATAATCCATCACGTGACCAAGAAAGCATGAACTGAGGACACTAGATGCAACATAACAATACCCAGGACCTTTTTTTGTAGTAGATTTCACAGATCAAGCAGAGTCATGTAGAATTGCATGTAGTCTAAAAATTTTGGAGTTTGCAAAAAAGTAATCCATACAGGAATTTCCGTATCCAATTAGTCCTCCAAAAGGAAAATTTTGGTCCATTTCTATTAAATTTATGTCAGGGTCCAAAACAGTACAGGTACAAAGAAATAAACTATTTCTTTTTGTATTTGATGAGAAATCTTGCCTAATAATCTCAAAAACTTTTAGTTCGATTATTGGAGAGGTTTTCAATCAAGTCAAAATCGACTCTTTGAATAAATTTATGGTTTTTTCTTTGCATTTGACTAAAGAGAGGTTGATAATGTTGATAAAAATAAAAAATTTTTATCGAATGCTGGTCGAAAAAAAAAGTAACCCATACAGGAATTTCCGTATCAAATTAGTCCTCCAAAAGGAAATTTTTGGTCCATTTCTTTTAAATTTATGTCCGGGTCCAACACAATACAGGTACAAAGAAAATTTATTTTTATTATTGTATTTGATGAGAAATCTTGCCTAATTATCTCAAAAACTCTTAGAATTTCATTCAATTTCTGTACGTTCATTTTCTACAGTGCATTCGTCAATATTGATACAAGATTTTTTGAAGGTCTCTACATAACCTAGTAATGAAGGAAGCATATCAAGTAATTTATCCTATTCTTCTCTTTGCAGTTGTAAAGATTGATTTTTTTTCCATTGATTTCCATTTCTACGATATTCTACAAGATCTATTTTTTTGGTATCAGATCGGTATCCTATGTAAATTTTTCTTCTACCATTATGCAGAGTCCACTCAAAGCGAGATATTTGTGAGTCTACGTCCAAATTTTGCAAGTTTTCTCCTAGAACAATATGAAAAAGTCCCAATATATTCCAACTCATACTGTTCAACACCAATACTAAATGAAAAATGATTTTGAGGATAAATAGTTAAATTACAAGACAAAAAACATAAATAACACAAATTATTGTACATTACAGTTCTCAACAAACATGAAGTCTCCCGAAATTTAGGACAGTTCTTTGAATTCGTTCAAAGTATAGTTGACATAGGCAACTTGTTTCATTGCTTCATTCTCTTTTGCGGTAAACAGTCGAATCTGAATGTAGGGAGGTTTGTTAATATTGTACTTCTTGATCGTGACACAAACTTGTCTTCTAATGTATGTTGCTATGTCATACACTTTGTTGTAGTTGGCAAGCTCCTGCTCCATAGTTGACTCTTTGTTAGAAGTGAGTTCCAATATAGGAACGAGTCCAAGGTTTTCAGCATCGTGAATAACAGTATTTCTAACTGCTGAGATTGCTTCTCCTTCTTTTTCGCCAAGATAGACTTGCTGTCTTTTTTAGAGTTGTTCCAACTCATTTTTCTTGAATAGTTGAAAACAGGGTTCGAAATAAATTTTCCCTTTGTAGGATTTTTGGAACCAAGCAATTCTCCCAATTTTTGTTTGATTTTTTGAGAATTCAATGTAATTGGGACTTTTTTCTTTTCTTGAGTACATTTTTGAAGAACAGACTGATCGGATGAAGAGAAATGAGAGAAAAGATTTTGAGATTAAATGAAATTGGAAGTAAACAAATGAGTCATTCACTGAACCATAGAAGGAAATAGAACTATAATTGGAATTTTTGAGGGAAATTTCCAGATAAGGAATTGTGTAGGTGTTAGTCTTCCTTTATAAATTCATAATTCTCAGCAAAAATTGTTGTTCCAGATGGCTGCAGCTATGTGTCAAGCTTTTCCCAGCTTTTATTCAGAGTATTGTCAAAAATCCCTATTTATTTCCGTTTCCAGTGATTTTTACGAAAAATATATAGTAACCAATAATTTTTGTGTCTCCTCCCACAATTCTTACTGTTCTTTGGAAAATTGTAAGTTCCACATACTTCTGATTGGTTCATCTTTCGATCAAATTTTACAACGATTGGGTAATTTTCATTTCACATACCAAATTTTTGATTGTCTTTATACTCTGTACAAATACATATTTTATTCGAATGTTATCTCATCAAATGACGAAGTTTTCAATCAACTTGACCGCGCTGTTCATCACAATTTGACATGGAAAGGAGCAGAAAAAATGCCAAGTGTTGCATAGAAAAGACTGTTACGCAAAAAAAATCAAACGTCACTATTTATGTTCTAACCAGTAACTAGCTTCCACACAAACTATTGGTTCAGCTTTTCTAGAAAGAGTTCGTAAAGTACAAAACTCAAATTATGAACATGATTTTTTTAAAATAATTGACTGTTTTATTGATGGTTATGGATTTGTAAGTAGTGATCATGTCAATTTTTCAATAAAAAATTTCTGATATTCCATCTATTTTCTCTCATATGTTTACAAAGTTACCATTAATTACCAAACAAAAATCACCGTTGTCAAAACATTTGCAAAAAAATTTTCAAACATGTAAGAAAGATGCAATATTTCTTTTGATTTTCAAAAAGTTGCAAAAAACATTTCAATTTTTTTAACAAGATGTAAAAAGTGTTTCAATTTTTTTGGCATAATGCGAAAAGTGTTTCAACTCTTTTGAGAAGATGCGAAAAGTGTTTTACTTTTTTAACAAAATGCAAAAATTGTTTCACTTTTTCACTACAAATGCGAAAAATGTTTCACTTTTTTCGACAAAATGCTAAAAGTGTTTTACTTTTTTCGATAAAACGCGAAAAGTGTTTCAATTTTTTCGACAAAATGCGAAAAGTGTTTTACTTTTCTCGATAAAATGCAAAAAGTGTTTCAATTTTTCGGACAAAATGCGTAAAGGTTTTTACTTTTTTCGATAAAATGTGAAAAGTGTTTCAATTTTTTCTACAAAGTGCTAAAAGTGTGTACAAGATGCAAAAACCATTAGGTAATTTTTTACTTCTGTACAGCTTTTCTAGTGTTTTTCCGAATATGTGTGCAAAAATTAGTCGAGTTTCTTAAAATATGTGCCAGTTCGGAGCACTAAACTAAGTTCTGTTGTTTTTCAGTGGTTTACCCTGAACCTCTCATCTATTCTCATAATTAAAATGAAATTGAAGAAAATAATTAATTACAGAAAACGAAGTCAATACCAAACAATATTTACTTGCAAAAACATTTAATCAAAGAGTTGTCGAGCAGCAGAAGACTTCTGGAGGTTCTCTATAGAACGCAGAGCTGGACGAGGTTCCTTTGCTGGTGGTTGTTATGGAGGAGTGTTTTGAGGCGTCATTGTTTCTGAGAAACCCTCATCTTCATCTATTGTGATGGGGTTTTCGACTAATCCTTCCTCCTCCCAAGGAAAAAGGAAGTCGTCGACTGGTTGAGCCACAAATCTTGAGTCCGGAATCTCGGGATAGTTCATTCCCACACGATCAGAAACTTCCCCCATCATTTGCATTGTTCCAAGTTGGTTCTCTATGATGGGAACAGGCATCATATGATGTTCGTTGAAATCCCTTCGCATCACTTCCACCATATGCCAGACTTGGATTGGGATATCCATTCTTGCCAGAAAAACTCCAGAGACTGTTTCTCGCACTTGAATTTGTACTAGATCAGGCGAAAATTCTACAGAGTACATGAGATTGTTGTTTTGCACTGAGAAGATCAATTTGAGCAAGAAACTGAGTTAAAGAGTAAAATCAAGAAAGAGTTGAGAGAGGAGGTAGCTGACGGAAGATAAGTTGAAATTAAGGTATTTAGAGCTGAGAAAGGAGGTAGTTGACGGTAGTAACTTGAAAATAAAATGATTTTTAATAAGGAGTTAAGGGTACCTTCAACTCGAATGTGTGGGTTTGACCTATCAGACTTGATTTTCCTTATTTGGGTTGAAGTCGTGTCCAATCAGATTCCAGCTTCTTTTTATGGGATTCTTGGATAAAAGTCGTGTCCAATCGGAAACAAAGCTCCATGTTGGGTATTGTCGTTTCCAATCACAAAAATGTTCGTTTTTGTTCTAGTTGTCGTATCCAATCAGAGAAATTTTTAATGACTTAAATCTTCCAAATAAGTAAAAATATACACAAAAGCAATTGCAAAAATAAATGACCAAAAGTTGTTTGCAGTAAAAAAAAAGAAGTATTGCTGATATAAGTAACCAAATAAATAAAATTAACAAAAGTAACATCTCTGCAATTTTTTTCATCATTTAATTGAATTTTTTGTATGTAATCAATGAGAAATTGCTGATTTTTGAGTAGATAGTCAAGTTCTTTGATTTTGATGTAAATTTGGGAGGATAACTCAAAGTTGACGAATTTTTCAAAGCAAACTTCTGGAAATATGAGTCCAAACCGAATCAAGCAGGATTTTGAACTTTGAAAATCCTTAAAGAAATGAAGGAATAAAGAACTTTGCTGAGGCGTTTTTACAAATTTGGGTTTTGGATAGGGGATAAAAAGAGTTTTTGATATATTATCGTACGACATTTTGATCAATTTCAAATTCTCGAGAATAAACAAAATTTCTTTCCTTGTGAAGTGTAATTCAGCCGTAAGTTTAAAACTTTGATACGCAATATGTGAATCAAAAGTAAACTCTTTGATTGAGTAAGTTTCTCTGAAGAGACCTTTACGAAGTCGGATAACTCTATTTTGTACAATAAAGACGTCCAAAAAATTATGAAAAAGTAAGAGTCAACATCAAGTTCATCAATAAGAAAATCAATTGGAATTTTTTCTTTTTTCTTATAAAGTAACTCGAGGAAGCTCAAATGTTTTTTGATATACATTTTTCAAATAAGGATTAAAACTTGTTTTTTATATAATAAACAGTTCACTTTTAAGAAATGTTTGATTCTGATTGGTTGATTTCCAACAAACAGTGTTACTAAAAGAATACTCAAATTTGATTGGTTGATTTTCCCCAAGGAATAGTAAATAAAACTTATTTCATTCTGATTTTCTTTAAAATAAAAGCAACCGCTCTATATTTTGTATAACTACCTGAAATAAATTTCAAATATTTTTAACAATTCAAAGTAAGTATAAAAAATTTAACAATTTTTTTTGGGATATTTTAAATCTCCCACTTCGATATGTACCAAGTTCCAATCCCTTTATATTGAGACTTAAAAAATCTCCCATTTTTTAGATGCCATCGCTGAATATAAATGAGAAAGTGAAATGCGAGGATTGTGGTAAAGAGTACAGGAGGGCCAATGCGGCTCGACATCGCAAGAGTTGTGTGCGAGAAGTTATTTCGTGTCCGGAATGTGAATAGTGTACTTACAACCAGCAGGAAATGAATTTCCATACGAGCAAGAAGCACGTAAAGTCAAACCCAAAGTCAACAAAATGTTTATCGTGTGAGAGAGAATTTGCAAGCAATTATTCACTTCAACAGCATCGCAAGAAGGATCAAGGAATGAAAGCTAGAAAAACGAGTGATTCTGTTGCTGATTTGAATAAAATCTTGGAAAACGAGGACGATAGTGATCAGCTACGAGATGAGTTGAATGCCTGTCAGCACTTCTTGACAGTACTGAGATGGAAAATGGACGCCACAAAGTATTCAAGTTTCAACTTTCAAAACTAGATCCTACTCTAGTTAATGAAAACTGGATCAAGTCTTTGAAAAACTTAATTGTGCAGCAAAAATCAACATTGCCTTGGGATTTGTGTTACGTAATATAGAAACAAGCGAAAATCGTTATTTCTACGCTCATGGAAATAACACAATCTTTGATAAATCTATACTACTTTGTACTAAAGCAGACTTGACAACTATACAGAACAAGGTCTATAGGCAAGCTATCATTGAAATTTGTAAACAAGGGAGACAAAATACGAAATGGCGATTCAAGCTGATCACTAATGTGACCATTTTTGCAGCATTATTGAAAAACGTACCTATGGGATGTCCAGATTCTGTGATTCCCGAACCACTTCTGAGGAATAACCATGTTAGTTGTTTGGTTTCGGATCGAGACACAAAACAACCATAGAATGACAATTTGTGTTTGTTTCGAGCGCTTGCAGTTCATTTACATGGAACAACTAGTCTTGAAAGTTCCACTTCCAAGACCTTTAAAAATTTTTTGGAAAAATCGGGCTGTGATCCGAAACAATTTCGTGGAGTTTCGATGGATAATCTACCAATAGTTGAAGATGTAGTAGAAAAAAAACATCTTTATTTACGATATCGATATTGAAGATGGAGAATTAGCTCGGAGAAGTATCGGTAAATACGAGAACACAGTGAAGCTTCTACGATACAACAACCACATTATCTACGTCAATAACATCGACAACTTCTATAAATGCTTCCGATGCCCAACTTGCGATACATTTTTCCACAAAGCAGACCACTTCAACTGCCATTTTCTCTGTTGCAAGGACCGAATCAAAAACATTTACCCCAAAAATATTTATACTCTACGAGAGACGTTATTTGAAAAACTGCATGGGTTCAATATTGAGTACACAATAGAACAAACCTTATTCAAAAATGTCGCCAATTTTGACTTTGAATCAATTTGCATGCCATCCGAAGAACTAAAACCAACCGAAACAATAACTTGGATCGGGAAGCATGAACCCATATCAGTGTCAATTTCATCCAATTTACTTGACAAACCCATATTTTTGTGTGACAAAGATCCACAATCCCTCATTATTGACTTTGTGGCAAATTTGGAGTTGTTAGCGGAAAAAAATGAAACCGAAATGCGATCAAAATTTCTGGAAACTGAAAATAACATCAAAAAGCGACTACACACAATTTTCAGCATACTTAATGAGCGTGTTAGTTTCAATAAGAGTGAAGCAAGAGAGTACGAAGATGAATGTTTCGAGAATGAGGAAGAAACAGACGCATCCACTCACTTTCTTAGGATTCAAAAAAACCAATTGATTGATTTGATGCAACATCTAGAGAGATACACCAAAACTCTGCCAGTATTTGGATTCAACAGTGGTCGGTATGATATAAACCTCATTAAATCATACCTCATTCCCTACCTTATCAACGAAAAAGAAATTGAACCTTCAGTTATCAAGAAAGCAAACGGTTTGTTTTCTTCAAATTTAGAGATGTTCAGCTACTGGACATTATGAAATTTTTGGGTGGAGCTCATATAGATGAGCTCCACCCTTAGACTCTTTTCTAAAAGCTTAAAAAGCCAGTAAGATGAAAGGATACTTTCCATACGAGTGGTTTGATACTCCGAACAAGCTTGATGAACAAGAACTACCCTCGTATGATGACTTCTACAGCAAACTAAAAAATAGTAACCCTCTCGATAGAGAGATTGATGATTATCAAAAACTTCTTAACACTGGGATAACTGAAGAGCCAGCCTTGAAAACACTCGGTCTCAAAACCAAACCACCTACCGCATTGGAAAACTACAACTACCTTAAATCTATCTGGGAACAGGAAGAGATGACAACATTTCGCGATTTTCTACGGTGGTATAACAACAAGGATGTTGTTCCTACCTTTGATACTATGCAGAAAATGATTGAATTTTATCATGACAAAGGGATAGATATGTTAAAGCTCGGCTGCGCACTACCGAATCTAGCCAATATCTGTCTACACAAATCAACCGACTATAAGTTTTACCCATTCTTTTCGAGTGATAGTGACTTGCTTGAAAAATACGGGAAGATATGACCGGTGGTCCCTCAATTGTTTTCACAAGGAAAGCAGTAGCAAATGAAACCTTTATTCGAAAATCAAAAAATATGTGTAAATCAATCGTTGGCAATGATGCTAGTCAACTCTATCTATATTATATGTGTCAGGATATGCCCACAGGATTGTATACGAGATGTGACTACGATGAAGAAACACAAAAATTCAAGGCAAGGCAAACTCGAGTTCGAACATTTGAAAATATGGTCATGCCATACTTTCAAGCAACCAGACCTGAATGTAAAATTGAGAGTTACTACACTACAGGAAAATAGAAAAAAAATTGATTGCTTTAGTTTTGATGGTTATTGCAACCATTTTAAGACTGTCTTTGAGCAATGGATTGTTATTTCCATTTTTGTCCTTGTCAAGAGACTAGACCGAGCCTAACTGATGATAATATCAAACGCGGAACCAAGAAAAGAGAACTGGATGAGCTTCGAAAAGAATACATTCCAGAAAAAGGATACTCTATAGAAGAAATGTGGGAGTGTAGCTGGTGGGATCAATTTAAAAACAATGTAGACTTGAAAAAAAATTGTTAGAACTCATTTTCCCTTCAAAAGACTTCTTTCTGCCAATTCACTAGTGCAAAACATTAGAAACGAAAAAATGTTCGGCTATGTGCAATGCGATCTGAGTGTTCCAGATGAGCTTAAAGCAAAATTTTCCATTTTCCCACCTATTTTCAAAAATTTTTATGTTTCCAGAAACGATATTGGTGAACATATGAAGACATGTGCAGAAGAAAACGATTTGTTATAACAACCGCAAAGAATGTAATGTTGATATCGAGCTTCAAATTGACCAACGGAACACTGATCACACCACTTTTTACTTGGATCTAGGACTACAGTGTACAAAAATTCATCGTTTTGTACAATACACACCGCATAAAGTATTCAACAGTTTTGTTCAGTCTGTTGTTGATGCTAGGCGAGCCGGCGATGAAAATCCATTATCTGGCGTAGTAGCCGAAACAATGAAACTTCTAAGAAACAGTTGCTACGGCTATCAAATAATGGACAGATCAAAACATACAATGACAAAATATCTTGGAGACAAAAAACCCACAAAGCTATCAATAACCAATTCTTCAAGAGACTTAATATCGTAGCTAAAGATTTGTATGAAGTGGAACTTGTAAAATCTACTATAGAGCATCGTGAACCAATTATAGTAGGATTCTTTATACTACAGTATGCCAAGTTGAGAATGTTGGAGCTGTATTATAACTTTTTCGATGAATTTTGCGATGTCGACAAATTCGAAGAACTCGAAATGGATACAGATTCCCTCTATTTGGCTTTGGCAGAAGAAGATTTAGACGATTGTATCCTTTCCAGCAAGCGAGCAGAATGGATTGAAAGGCGAAGCAAGGACTGTCGAGACGACTTCAGTGCAGATGCAAAAAAAAACTGGTTTCCCCGTTATTGCTGTTCTAAACATAAGAAATATGACAAAAGAGAACCAGTATTGTTCAAGCAGGAGTTCAGATGCACCGAAATTTTATGCCTGTGTAGTAAAACCTATTGCTGTTACGATAGAAAAAGTGAAAAGTATAAGTTTAGCAGTAAAGGTCTGAACAAACGTGCATTAGAAGACTCTGGAGATGGACAAATGGCAAAGTATCGACAAGTACTAGATGAGGCAGTGAATTTGAAGTCAACCAATAGAGGATTTAAAACAACTAACCATGCAGTCGGAACTTATGAAGAAACTAAAAAAGGACTGAGCCCTTTTTACCCTAAACGGGAAGTTAAATGTGATGGAATACATACTAAACCTCTAAATTTGTAAGAGATTATGTAGTAAAATTGTATACGATGCTGTGAACTAATACATTTTCTCAGTATTTAACCTTTTTTTTCAAAAAAACTCTTTTTAAACGCTACTTTTGGGTTAACAGTATGTTGTTTTTTGATTAGGAAAACATTTAAAATCTGGAAAATTGGCTAAATCGAGCTCCAAAAACCTCGGGTGCCAATTTTTTTTGAAACTTACCATCTGAAACTTTACCATCTTACCATCTGAAACCTAGCATCGTAATACATTAGAAATCATATTCCCTAATGAGTTCCTAATTACCTACAATGAAATTAATAGACTTAGGGAAATCTATACATGGGAAATTCGGGCGCGGAAAAAAAAACTTACCATCTTACCATCTGAAACCTCGTATTTTAATACATTGGGAAACCTATTCCCTATCTAAATACATTGGGAAAACTATAGCCTATGTTAATACATAGGGTGAGGACCGGATACTCTATAGCCTATGTTATTACATGGGGTCCTCACCCTCCCCCCTCGAACTGCCCCGACATATACTACTAGTGTAGACTTTTCAGCTGATAAAATAAACTGTTCGGAAAAATCTCAGGATTGAGTTTTGAAAAGTTTCAGAAGTTGTGCCTCCAGCAGCTGGTTTGCTTCTATAATTCCCATTTAACGTAAGCCGCATACAAATGTGTCATTGGAAATCAAAATGAGTTGAACTTTTATTTTTCAGCCTATACTAGGCCACAAGGGCGTACGATTGAAAACATGAAAACCCAGCGCTAGCATATTACCAGTACACTCTAAAAACATGCAAAATTTTATCAAAAATTAATAATTTCAGAGAACTGTGACAAAAAAAAAGAATATTGAATATTCTGGAGAAAATGCAATATTTTTTTTCGACTGCACAAATTGTTTTGGTTATAAGAATCAATCAAGTTGGGGAAATTTTTTTTTCAACACCAATTAAGTTTCAACAAAACCGTGAGAAATTATTATCGGACATAACCTTTGAAAAAATCATGATTTGACTCTATCAATTACCAATTTTTTCAGGTTTGAAAAGGCCCATTTTCCATCATCTTAAATAAATTTACGATCGCAAGGAATTTTCTCTGGAATATATGGTGTTGAAGTAAACATTCGAAACAACACGTGTTAGGCGAGAACCTTTAGAAAGATTGTTTTTTCGAGCTGCACTGTGTCCTTATATTATACTGCTACAATGATAAAAATTACCATTCATACGCAGATTCAGATAAGGGTTTGAAATTAAACAATTTTTTTAATGGTTTTTGAGATTTTTTTGCTCACGGTCGATTTGATTTTTTTCTGAAAAACTGAGATAAATTGACCTCAATTGTACTTGAATTTTGGCATCTTAAAGTGTAAAAACAAAAAATTGCCGCAACTTCTGTTCACTGTTTTATAACAAAAGCAGAAAATGCTAAAGGCAATTTCAGGTTTTTCTTCGCTGATCTTACTGTTTGTTCGAATCAATTTTTCCAGGAGCTTACGGAAGAAAAATTTTTTACTGTCCATAAGAAACCACAAGCGTTACCAAAAATGCTGAGAAATTCCACAAAAGAAATAAAATGGCTGCTAAAAACTTAGTATTGCGTTTCAAAACGCGCAGGAGTGTATAGGCGATAGTTGACGAAATGATGTTTTTCTTGGTTTATCAGTTTGATGACGATTTTTTAAAAATATATTTTTAGACACTCTCCAACTCCTGAAATGTTTTTGTGTCAGATATTTCCAACATGAGATTGTATGGCTAAAACAATTACCTTAACTATATTTGAGTCCCGTGTCTATATCAGCAAAACTAGATCGCAAAATGCAGTCTGGACTAAACTCAGATCTGTCCGCTAAAACTCTAAGACCAGGATAACTAAGCGCTGCATTTAAAAAGACAGAGTTTGGAAGAAAAAAAATTAAACGAAAATAACTTTTTTAATTTCCCGACATAATAAAAAAAGTATTGCACTGTTTAGTCTAAACATTTCACTTCTATGTTAAGACTGCCAATCAAAAGCTGCTTTTGAGAATCTACAGATCTTTTTTGTGATTTTCTTTAATAATATAATTCTTGTAATTGGAAATACTCAGAGCACTGTTTGTCCAGTTTCATCCATTTTTGGCAATTTATGTTAATATCATCATGTTTTGATTAGTAATTTTTTTGCTGCTTCCAAAAGGCTTGAAAATTGTTTTCAGAAAATTGTATACTCTCCTACTGCGAATATTCCATATTTAATTGAAAACCATAAGTCTAGTATAATAAATTTTGAACAAAATATCTATTTTTTCAAACCTTACTTGTAAAAAATTCTAAAAGTATACTTTGCAGAAACAAGCTTTAAACATTCAAAAACACTAAAACTGAAATTAACATCAGTTTCTGTTCATTGTCTAGAAAATGAAAAAACTTCCGGACTTTTCTCAATTGAAATCACAAAATTGAATATTTAAAATGGGTTTTTATTGTAGAAAATTAGAAGCAAAATCACTAGAAGCAAATTATCAAAATTTGTTAGGCTAAAATTAGAAATTTTGGATTAAAAATTTCGGTTTCTTCCTCAGAAATAAATAAATTTTCGAATTATAATTTGCATTATAAACGCTCCAAATCTATTTTATTTCACTTTTTCCATTAAAAGGAACAAAAATTTTTTTTGTAAGAAATTGAACACTAAATTGAACAGCAAGGTTAATGTTCTTTTTAAAAATATCAGATAATTTTTTCTAATTAGTAAACTAGAGGATTATAATTATTCGTTTCTAAAAACTATGAAAACTTTCAACACTTTAGACTTAATTTATAGTAGAAAAACTGCGTTCTGAAGGTTTTACCAGAATCATTAGGCAAACATTGACAAACAGACTAGATTCATAGCCATTAGAGCCTGCTACTTAACCTCTTAAATCAAATTTATCTTGTTAACTTCCCTTTCGTAATTTTTCTGAGCGTTGAGAGCAAGAAGTAAGAGTTCAACTACTGGTGTGTTGACTGGTTTTCAACAACGGATAATAAACTGTGAGCTACATAAAATAAAGAAAAATTACGTGAAAAAGTTCGACTACGGAAGAAAAACAGAAAAAGCGCTGTTAAATCAAAGGTTAAAATGTATTTCGTTTTGATACAAAATACACAAAAAAATTTTCACAGTCGTTTGAGTATTGTCCTAGGAGGAGTTCGCACCCAGACATAGTTTGTAGTTTTTTAATGAATGGGATCCTTTTAGATAGAAAGCAGAACGTTTTAAAAAGTCGAGTTGAGCGGATTTTGTCTGAAATAATTTTTTTAAAACTTATTTCTTGATTTATGTTTAACAAAATCTAATTGATTGTTTTCAAGTCTTATCTGGCTTACATTACGAGGCCAAATTTTGCATTCTGTGCACTGTAAGCGGATTCCACAACAGACCATAATCAGATTTGTCGCGGAATCCGCAACTTTGTTAGTTTTCTTTGATCTTCTTCGCTGTTTTGGATTCCAGAAAGAAATACCTAAAACACTGTACCGCTCATACAGTGGCAATTTTGCGGAATCCGCTACCGTAATTGTGGAATCCAGAACAGTTTGTGGAATCACAAAACAAATAATACGATATTTGTATATATAAATTGAGCTGATGCTGGTTCCGCAACTGTAAGCGGAATCCGCAACGTGTAAGTGGAATCCGCAAAACGTTAGTGAAATCCGCATTTGATTTATGGTTTCCGTTTATATATATGTACATGTGTAGAATAGCATTTCAAATTCTATCTTTTAATTAATGGTCACAAGAAAAATCAGTCTCAATTTCTGTAAACCCAACTTCGATCTCAAATCCTGTCGACTTCAATCTCAACTTCGATCCCGAATGCTGACCTACCGATCCCAAATACTGACCTAATTTGATCTGAACTTCGAACCCAAAAACTGATGCAATCCCAAATTCTGACCTAATTCGACGATTTCCAAACACTCTCAAGCCAATTGCTACAAATATTGAATTTATTCGGCGTTAAGCTTCCAAAATCAGTATTTGGGGTTCACCTAAATTGGCGAAATGCTTTATATTGTGTTTACATACACTCTCAACCCAATGACTCCAAATATTGAACTTAATCGGTATTGTGTTTCCAAAATATTAAAAGGGACATCCATCGATTTATTTAACAAATTTGTTGGTGGATTCCGCTGACAATGGTTAAGTCCTTGTCTTTAAATTCCGCATTGCTACAGATAAGAACTCCATCTCTAGCTTTTATTTGTTCTAATGCAAGTTCAGTAATTAACAAAATTCTGAATCCACGTACAGTTTGCCAAATCCGCTTACAGTTGCGGAACCCAGAACAACAAGCTATATTTGTTTGTTGAGGAATCCGCAACAAAACGAATGTGCTGACAAAATTTACGTTACAGGTATATGTATGCGGAATCCACTGAAATTTTTTTGTGTGGAATCCACTTAAATTTCAGAACATATTTACAGACTTGTCTCTCATCGTGTTTTGTACAGTAAATTTTTTGCTGCTTTCAAAAGGCTGGAAAAATTTTTTTTTCAGAAAATTGTAAACTCTCCTACTGCGAATGTTCCATTTTTAATTGAAAACCATGAGTCTAGTATAATAAATTTTGAACAAAATTCCTACTTTTTTTAACCTTACTTGTAAAAAATTCTAAAATTATACTTTGCAGAAACAAGCTTTAAACATCCAAAAACACTAAAACTGAAATTAACATCAGTTTCAGTTCATTGTCTAGAAATTGAAAAAACTTCTGATTTTCTCAATTGAAATCACAAAATTTAATATCTAAAATGGGTTTTTATTGCAGAAAATTAGAAGCAAATTAATTAGAAGCAAATTATCAAAAGTTGTTAGGCTAAAATTAGAAATTTTGGATTAAAAATTTCAGTTTCTTCCTCAGAAATAAATAAATTCTCGAAGTATAATTTGCATTATAAACGCTCCAAATCTATTTTATTTCACTTTTTCCATTATATGGAACAAAAAAAAAATTTTAGTAGAATAATTGAACACTAAATTGAACAGCAAGGTTAATATTCTTTTTGAAAATATCAGATAGTTTTTTCTAATCACATTTGGGTGTTCACAAGAAAGTTTGCTCACAAAAAATCTCCTTTATTACTCATGATAAAAGACGGGTTCTACTCGCAAGCTTTAAGTTGCCTCGGTAAAAAAAATAATCATCAAAATAGCAAAAAAAAAATTGGAAAAAAAATCATAAACGAAAAACTGTCATTTAAACTACTTTAAATTATTTGTAGAACGACTGACAAACAAGAAAAAAATGGAGCCTAAACTTTGTGAAATCGAAACCTTGACATATTGTTTTAATTAGGGCTGAAAATTATTCAAAGCAATTAGCTACCTTTCATAGCGTAAATCATTCTTTTAAAGAAAACTTATACAAGTGTACACCACACTCCTTCCTCGTTAGCCGAAATCGCATTTGAGTTAAACTCATTTTCAGGGCAACTATATAATAAAAAATCATTTTCTTTCAGAATGTTTTTGCAATTGGCAGCCGTGTTGATGATAAACAGCAGAAGCATCACAATGAAGATTGGTGGTTTTGACCAATTGAAAATCCAAAAGTGAGTCTCAATAACTTAACAATACTGAAAAGTTTTGTTTTCCTTGTAATTTTGACCAAGTTGCTTCGTCAAAAGCTAATAAGGAGCTAACTACTAAAACTATTAAGCTAATCAGCTGATAAGAAAACATTAACACAAATTAAATTACCGAAACGTATACGCACTTATATGCAAAATAATTCCTTAGGTTTGCGTAATGTTTTTTCTTTAAAATTTCCAATCTATTTGTTTTCAGGCGATATTCTAATGCTTTCTTCAAAGGTCATCCTATCATGAAAGTAATACTGGACTCACATACAAACTTCCGAGCCAAAGCAGGCCTGCAACTAATTTCATACGACGATGACTTGGGTAAGTTTTTTGGGCAGATTTTTGAATTAAAAGGAGAGCAATGTTTTTTTTCACTACAGATTGAAAAATTTCAGAAAATAAAGGTTTTCAACTGGTTTGATTGATCACAAATGAGACAAACGATAATGAAAACAGGATAGCTCTGACTTGTTTCTTCAAAGTACTTGTCAGGAATCAGTAAACGCAATAAAGACTTTTAAGGCGATGATTTTTCACCAAAAAACCTGAAATTTGTTCAGGTTAAAACTATTTCAACTTTTTTGCTTAAGGAAAGGCAATCGAACATCCAACGTGTAAACAGCACAAAAAACGTTAAAGATTTTCAGTTCTGTAACAAAAACCTCAGTCAGTCAATTCAAATCAATTCCTTTGTCATAATGAAGGGAACCACCATACCGATTTCTAGGTTCAAAAACGGAAAATAATCAGATTTTCTGCATTGATATAGTAACTTTACCTATTGATCCAATTTTCTCAAATTAAGTTAATGTTATCAAAAAACATGTCAACCACCTTTCTAGTTTTTCATCAAAAAATTTTTGCGGGAAAAAGAGAGGCAAAACTTGAATAAAGATGTTTTTCCAACCACTCAGATTGTTTCTTTGTTTGGTTTCAATGACTGTTCTCCGGATGCCAGTTGGATATGTTTGTCATAAGCAGTTTCAGTGGTCAAAAAAGTGCTAGCAATCTAATTGATTATTGTTATCCAACAAAACAATGTAAAGAAATCGCTCAGACAACTAAATTAAATGAAGTTGCGTGTTCTGCTGAACGACTATTGTAATTTATATATCAAGATTTTGGAAAAAATTCCGAGAAGTTTTGCCAGTATAGGCCCAGCAATTAAGATCAAATCATTGACGACTTCAATTACACTCAACTATTTCTTATGGGTGGCTGTAATGGATAAGAAACCGCTCGACTCCATTAAAAAAGTTAAATTGAAAGGAAGGTATTATGAAAGTTTTATTTATAGCAAATCAGGCCGACATGGAGGCTGCGTACATAACAGTGGAAAACCCCATTTCCTGCACTCGAAAATTCGATCATTCAGATGTGCTCAAGATTTCGCTACCTGCCAAAAAGCAAGGTTTCTATTACAATTGACTTGAGAAAAATGCGTTAAAACAATCAGATAGAGAATATTTTTGTATGTGGATAACCTGGGTGATTAAAAGTAATGAACGTAATGAAGACTTTTATGAAGGCTCCTTTTTCAGGTATTTTAGATGCATTTAGGTATGTTAGACTTTTTGAGTTCAATTGAAACTCATCTGCTAAATGTGACCTATAAAACAGTCAACAAACGCGAGCGTAGAAACGGCGCGAAAAATGTGAACAATTTGTAATTTCAAAAGTGGAATTTAATTTTTAGATTTCCAGTGGAATAAAAACTTTAACTTTGATTATTTTTGTTTTCAAATTGAGTCACTTTATCAGAAAAGCGCCATTCAAAAACCGTTCTAGGAACTTAAAGAGCTTAAAGAGTATCTATTTTTTTCTTTGAAACTCAAAAGTTGAGATTTTTTCAAGAAACTCAGTGTTTTTTTATTATTACTTAAAACATATGAAACGCTATAAGACCACGAAAAAAGAGTAGTACAATTTTTCAATTGATAAAACATTGATGATCATTCTCATCAAGTGTTTGTTTTTATCCAAAATCAAAACAATGTGAGCACAAGGGAAGCAAAACGCTACTACTGATGAAAAACTGACTTTTTTTGATTTATTCAAATCTAATAAAACATTAAGTAAATTGGTTTTTCAAATTGTTTTGTGGCTGAAAATTATAAATTTGGAAATCATTTGAAAAATTTTTAGGGGTAAATACGGCAGAGGTGAAAGGTTACGACAAAAGAGATGTATCCGTCCAAGATGTCGAAAAAGTGGTGATGAATTGGTATGAAACCCGAAGGACATACCAGTTTCCAGGAGGCAATCAACCATTTGAGTCCTGCAGTAATGAATCGTCCGTAAAAGATTATGGATTGTTCACGCAGGTAAACGTATTTTGTTTTGAGAGATGTTATTATCATGACTAACATCACAGTTTTCCCTGCTAAAATCTTCTTATTTAAACTGCATAAGTTCTAAATCAAACAAGACTGCCCATCATTGTGCGTCATTGACATTGTTTAAAAAACTACTGTTTCATTCCTTGAAATGATTAAAATAAAGGCTACTGATCATATGTCCCGGCATTTCAACAGATACCCTTTTTTTACCCATGTTTCACAGAGCGTAGGCTCTTTTTATGTCCCCGTGTTTCACGACGGGCAGAGTTGTGTTTTAACTTTTTAATAACTATCTCCTTTTGAACAATATACATTGAACGTAAACTAGCCTCGTTGGTGAAAGATGGCTGGCTGTTAAGTTCCATGGTTGGCTGTCAACGGAGTTACAGAAAGCAAGCAGAGGATAAGAATAAGGGCGAAAAGGAAAGAGTTCAATAAATTATCCTACAAAAAATTGAAGAAAATACTCAAAAGAGAAAGTTAAGGAGTACAGATGCGTAATATTCAAGGCTGAGGCTGTACTCCTCCAACGGATCTTGTCTTGGGAGCCGAGGAAACCGATAAGACGGTTCATCGGTTCCCTGAAGCTCCAATTCTAAGATGACATTTGAAGCGGCAATCGGCTTTCTATAATCCCGCAGCTAACCACTCGTTGAGCCAGAAATGCTTCATCACTCCATCATCATAACGTCAACGTTATCACTTAAGAATTCTCTAGCAGTTTTTTAGCAAGATAGAGAGTTCATCTGTTACCCGAGTCGAGATCCCGCTCAAAAACCATTCAAGATTTGAACAGTTTGAGCGGCTTTCCAGCAAGGTTTGAGAGGCTTGAGCGGTTTGGGCGGTTTGGTTTTGAAAAACGGCTCTTACCTCTCAAATTTTGCCTTGAAAGCCGCTTAAAGCCGCTAATTTCTTGCGGTGGTTTTTGAACGGTTTATCACGAATTTTTGAGTGATTTATGAGCGGTTTCACAAAAAAAAGCGAGTAAAATTATCAAGTTGACTGGAAAACTCAATGTGACGCTACCAGTGTAGAGGTTGTGGTATTATGATCAAAAGGTTACGACCATGTTTTGGTATTTCCAGACTGTCGCATCCGAAACTGGAAATTTTCAGACCGCCGCGACAAGAATTTGGCATTTCCAGAGTTTGCGGTCCGAGGCAATGTGTCAGGTACCAGCGCGAGTAAAGGAAATCCAACCGCGAAAAGCGCGACCGAAGGAAAGTTAGTCGCGGCGGTCAGGACATTAGTCGCGACTGTCGAAAATTAGTTGCGACGGCCAAAACATAGGAGTACGAGATATAAATTTATTTGGAGAAAATTGATTAAAGATACGTTTCTTGAGGTTATTAACTGCATTAAAAAGCAACCCCACAAAAAAAAGTTGTGACAACCAATTTAGTTAGTAATGCATACCCGAATTGACATTTTTCACCTATTTTGAAACAAGGTTTGAGTAGATTGGGCGGTTTTTTCAGACGATTGCGCTCAAAATCTTGCTTCATGGTGCTTCATAGAGAGTGGTTTGAAAGTATTTTGAGCGGTATAACTAAAAAAAAAAAACAATCAAAATCCTTGCAAGGTTTAAACAGTTTTTGAGCGGTTTATCTACAAACCCTCTACAAAACCGCCTAAGACATGAGAGGTTTCTGAGCGTTTTGTTATGATAAACCAATCAAATACTGCTCAAACCGCTCAAATCTTGCTTCAAGTTAGATTAAAAACCTGGACTCGGGTACACATGATGCCCACTAAAACCGAAATAAAGATGATTATAAGGTATCTCATGAATACCATCTAAGAAAATGTTGCAGGTTATTAGTACACATACAGTTGAGTTTCTAAAGTGATGAGCTTTTGAGACAAAAGAATAAGTAATCTTTAATGGCTAGGTGGGGCATCTGAAAAACATATAATTTCAAGTAGCTTTCAAGTAGTTCACCTTGATAAAAAGGACATTACTTTGCTCGTATGTGCTCATTTGCTGACATTTAAAGTTAAGTTGTGTATATAAAACTTGCGCAAATGAGGGGAGCCGTGAGTCTACTTTGTGCTGTTAAATCGTTAAAGAAATCGAAAAAAGTAAACTAGAAAGAAAAGAGGAAAGTGAGAGTCCACTGATAATGTTTCGTTCGATCGATAGTTGACTCTCTAATCGGATTTGTTTTTTTTTTTCGATTTGTAAAAAAACTGCTACAAAATTTCAAGAGTTTTCCACTATAACTTGCGTAGAAGTAGTTGAGTTTTGACCCTAATTGAAGGCTTGTTCGTAACCCGCATAAACAATTTCTACATATATTTTATTGTTCACTGCGTCAAAAAAATTTAAGTTTGAAAACCGTTTGAAGTATGCATGACTTTTTTTTATAAATCAATTTTGATGTTCCGTGATTTTAGATTCAAAAACATTTTTGAAAGATACAACTCTGAATTTTTTGAAAATATCGAAAGTAATGATACTGGTCTAGAATTTTCAACCGCCGATTTGCTACCCTTTTGCAGGTAGTAATGATTATTGATTTTTTTTCAGAGTTCGTGATAGGAGCATGTTTGCTTGATTTTAAAGAAAACTGATGGAGAGACATGTTGATAGACTTCGGACAGTTTTCAAAAACTGAGATTGGGATTTTATCCAGTCCCAGAGTTTTTTGAATCTTAACTTTCACATTTAGTGTTTTTTGTGTTTTTTAAAAAATCAGTCATCGAGCGATCGGGTTTTTGCAAATAAGTTAGCTCGGTTCGTGGACTTCTGAGCTTGAGCAGTTTTAGGTATGACACACATGGGAATTGAATTTGATTTGAAAGACTGATTGAGTTTGAAAAAAATTGTCTGTTGATCTAGTTGATGAAAGTTTTGTTTCAAAATCAAGGCTATCGTTCTCGATTCTCAATTATATTGTTAATTTGTTTTTTCAGGGTTATGGTTTTTGAGTAAGTTGAGGGTTCTTTTTCAAATAGGTTGATAAATTTTTAGGTGAGATGTGGATCTACCAACCCAGGGTGCTAAATTTGCCATGTGTTGCAATCTCATTGGAATGTGATTGTTAATTTAGGTCAAATCCAATGGCACCATTCGTCTGTCAAAGTTTTCACCTTGAACAAGCAAAAACCTCTGAAGTTTTCTTCTTTGATAGATGAGCTGAGGATCTGAAAGTCCGCCCTGCAGCAACTGAACATTTTGTGTTTTCGTTAATTTCACCGATTCTCAAACACCGATTCGTCAGCTTTTGTGTAGTTGTTTTTATCCATATGTCTGGATAGGTGCATATTTGCTTATTTTCATAGAAAACTGATGGAGAGGTTTGTTGATT